>NC_052949.1:1942266-2224510 GCF_013358895.1 Oreochromis aureus
AATGAGCTTCATGAGGTCGTCGCCTGAAATGATTTTCCAGCAGTCTTGAAGGAGTTCCCAGAGATGCTGAGCACCTGTTAGACCTTTTACCTTCACTCAGCGGTCCCTCTCATCCCAACCCATCTCCATCGGGTTTAGGTCAGGTGACTTTGGAGGCCAGAGCATCAGGTGCACCACTCCATCACCGTCCTTCTTGGTCAAACAGCCCTTACACAGCCTGGAGGTGTGTTTGGGGTCATTGTGCTGTTGGAAAATAAATGATGGTCCAACTAAACACAAACCAGATGGGATGGCATGTCACTGCAGGATGCTGTGGTGGCCATGCTGGTTCAATGTGCATTCAGTTTTGAATAAATCCCCAACAGTGTCACCTGCAAAGCACCCCCACACCACCACACCTCCTCCTCCATGCTTCAAGGTTGGAACCTTTTCAAACCTTTTCTGGACAAAGACAGGGCAGGTGGAACCAAAGATCTCAAATGTGGACTCATCAGACCACAGCACAGATTTCCACTGGTCTAATGTCCACTCCTTGTGTTTCTTGGCCCAAACAAATCTCTTCTGCTTGTTGCTTTTCCTTAGTCGTAGTTTCTTAGCAGCTATTTGACCATAAAGGCCTGATTCACGCAGTCTCCTGCAGTTCTGATAGCTGGTGGGGAGTCCCAGTTATTTAACTTTAGGTGGTCCTAAAAGTCGAAATTGTTATGTTCACATAGACTGTGGGGTCCTTTTAAAAAACACTGTCTATGCGTACTCAGAAAGACCATTCCCGAACAAAGGTGGTGTCCTATGGCGACACCTATCAGCCACTCTAACACAGTGCTGGTGTGCCCTTCCAGGCAGTTCAACCCCTGCTCACACCTTGACCCATGTGACTACGCTGATTCACATAATGGTTTATTTATATTTGATGTCTCTTTCTACTGCACCATTTGACCAACCATTTTACTTTGATTCTTAGTTCAGCCTCAGTCTCAGTTTTGGGTCAAGCTTTTTGCCCTGGGATTAAATTCTGTATATTTGTCTCATTAATACATTATACAAACATCACATTGGGGAGACAGGTCAGAACAGGTAGCTTTGAAGAAAAACCATGAAATGTTTGTCGCCCGGATGGGAATTTGGGAGTAGATACTCGGAATTCCCATGGACTTAAATGCCACAGTCACATAAGGTGTTCACAGTTAATGTGATTCAAATGTAACCTGTTACGGAATAAAGATATATTCTTTGTACTTATTTTCTGTTTATGTTGTTTTAGATAGATCAGTGTATTAAAAACGCCACTTTGAGTTATAATGTGTACTGTGTAAAGACAGGAAACTCTGCAGAAGGAGATGCTTTGTGCCCGGCTGCAGAGTACAGGAAGTGAAACTAGGCAGAGTGCACTGCAGAGTTGTTTTGATCGAAACTATGTGTGACGTATAAGAGATATTATTATACGCATTTGGCTTGTAATGCTTTAGACCTGTTGATGCTTGCTAGCGTCTGCAGCTCTCCTTTTCCGGAAATGTAGAATAAAGATGGCTTTTGAGCTCTGACCACTCCTGAGTCGGGTTTTCTCTGTTCAGTACAGGGGATAAAAGAATCGGGTTGAATAAACCTGAATGTATTTTGCCCTGTAATATGTCACAAGGTAAATACAGGTAATTAGAGCAATGAAACTATTATGTTAATCATAAAGTATTATTTTATGGTATGTAACTCCGAAGGGAAAAAAGTGCCTCCAGTATCTTCACCGTTTGAGGTTAGCAGGTCCAAGGGTCTGTTTACATTCTGCCACAGTGAGATAACATGACTACAGAAACAAGTGCTGTACTCACTCTCTGTGGGTTGTGATTTTAACCAGTCCAGGAATGTTATGGCCAAGTACCATCAATAAAATGTGTCAGTGAAATTTGCACTAAGGGACAATAACCTCTGTTTAGGGTCAGACAGTTTAACTACTTGGTGTGTTAATACTGTTTAGTACCTGTAGTAGTTTTAATGTGTTGCTTACTGTCCTCCTCTGTTACAGACTCCTGTTGGAAAACGTACTGCTGAAGTCTGAGGAGACTGAAACCTCTGGAAGGAAAAAAAACTTGAGCCTTTGAAAATTATCCATCATTTGAATTTTAAAGTTTTAATTCATGGCCAGTACTTGATTGCTGAGCTTATCCAAGTTGAATATTAAAATCTATTAAACCTGCCACCGAGCCTCATGGATGTGAAACCTTCATTTAAGAAGTGGTCAGAGGGATTACGACTAGGAAAGAGAGTCGTTTCAAAGCCAACCATGAAAGATTACACAGGTTAGAGAATACGCGACTGGGGCAGATTGGCTCCAAGAGTAACATACGTTTAACAGCATTTGTTATAAAAGTTGACTGTGGCGTGGCCTATCCTGTAGCAGTGAGCCAGACAAAAAAAGGCTCCAACTAGTGATTTTACTCCCTGACCAGTCTATGTGAGGGCTGTGTTTCTCCAGCCAGGGGTAGCCCAAAGTGAGAGGTGAATCAGAAGAGGAGAAAGTGAACAGAGTGAAGGCTTCGCGGTGGTGCTGTTGAGGATACTGTATTGTTCATAAAGACCTGGATGGTCGCTAACTTTCTGCTTCTTAATTCAGATCAAACTGAGGTTATTGTACTCGGCCCTGAAAATCTTAGAAATATGGTATCTAAGCAGATTCTTACTCTGGATGGCATTACCTTGGCCTCCAGTAACACTGTGAGGAACCTTGGAGTCATTTTTGACCAGGACATGTCCTTCAATGCACATATTAAACAAATATGTAAGACTGCTTTCTTCCATTTGTGCAACATCTCTAAAGTTAGAAATATCCTGTCTCAGAGTGATGCTGAAAAACTACTTCATGCATTTATTACTTCCAGGCTGGACTACTGTAATTCTTTATTATCAGGATGTCCTAAAAACTCTCTGAAAAGTCTTCAGCTGATCCAAAATGCTGCAGCAAGAGTCCTGACAGGGACTAGAAAGAGAGAGCAGATTTCTCCTGTTTTGGCTTCCTGTTAAATCCAGAATTCAAAATCCTGCTTGAGTTTTCATCCTCGTGCTTTGCTTTTGTTTCCCTCGTCTTGTTTGCTGTGATTTAGTTCACCTGTGTCTTGTTCTCCCACCTGTCTCCACTTCCCCTTATTGCCCTGCTGTCCATCAGTTATCAGTTTTCTAAGTTCCTGCTCTCTGAATTCAAACTGCAGCATAAGAAAGCAGGCAGCAAAACTTTATTTAAACAGGCAGAAGCACAACGTGCTGCTCAAAGCAGAAGCACAGAGGAGAGTTTAAACCTCAGTAAACACTGATCATGTGATTCAATAGGTTATTCCAGCATTACAGGTAGAAACAGCTTCAGTTATATTGGTGGAAACTGACGCTGGTCCCAGATAACCTGAGCTGTTGCTCTTCAACCTGTAGATGTGGTTCAGCATTAATGGAGCTTCACATATTTCCTGGTTTGTGCACTAATAATTACTGAGGTCCCAGACTCTGCTTCAGTCCATCCAATGTCCTGCTCAGCATCTAATCAGAGTCCAGGTTTTAACGAGAGGCACTTTCAGAACTAAAGTGCAGTTTAAAAACACGTCACATGAAGATCACAGTGACTCTGTCAGTGGTCTTTGAGATTGATGGTCACAGCTCCACAGACTCTTTCCAAGTCTGTCTTCATCCAGGTTCAGCTCTGTGCAAAGGCATCGATCCTCCTCACAGAGCAGCGGTCAGCAGTGAGCTGGCTTCACTTCCTCGTGTCCATCACGTCTCGTGCTTCATCTGCTGTGATCTGACTGATCTCCTGATCATTGATAACACGCTGCTGCAGGAGTTTATCCAGACGTTGGTTTAAAACAGGTTCAGACACTCTTTCAATAAACTGTGAGCGAACTGTGAGCAGCCTCTCAGCTGCTGGGACTCGGGCCTCAGCTGGGACACTCCTCATTAAGGTTTCTGTTCTTGGTGCTGAAGGAACAAAGATAACAGACATGTAACAGGACGCTGACCTGCAGATGAAAAGAGACTGAAGTATGATTTCATTTGAACTTTTATGAAAGAACCAGATGTTTGCAGGGTCATTTCTGCTCTGGCATCTGGCAGCAACCTTACCTGCAGGTAAACAGATGATTTCCAGGTTTCTGTCCCCTCTTGGTCTTTGACCATCAGAGTCACAATCTCTGGATTTGTAGTCAGGAAAACTTGAAATGTTGGATGGTAATTTGGGCCAAACTTTAAGTGAAATTGTGTTTGCTAAAAACCAACAGAAAGGTGCCGTTTTCATGACCAGTGGGTTATCCAGCTGCTCCTTATACCAGACAATAATAAAAGCATCATTATTAGACACTGGAGCTCGTATCATAGCTGACACCACATGTAGAGTTTAAGTTCACAGAGACGATGACATTTTTCTAAAACCAGCAAACAATAAACAAGAAATGTAACAAGAGTTCCATAAGAAGCTGTTTTACAGAGAAATGATTCCCCTGAAGACAAAATTATTATCATCCTTTATTTCTCCAGCTGAAAATTTCATTAAGATTAAAAATGTTGTTTTCAAGAGAGACCTGGCATCATGGCAGAAAGAGTCCAAAATGTACCACATGAGTACATAATAATTCAAACAAATACAAAATAGGAACCAAATCCTACAGAAACTTCGTAAAGTTTCATTAACAGACAGAACAATGACTTCAAACTTCCCCCCAAAACAACAGAAACACATTTGAAGATAATGAATGACATTTATTCCTCTAAAGAATGACTCAGACTACGATTTAATATGAACGAGAACATGTTCATAAATGGATGAAAGCAAAGATTTCATCAATCCCTGATTAAGAGACAACAGAACATTTGGTTTGATTTCACAAGATAAGAATGACGACTGAGTGGGAAGATTGTTTTATGTTTAGTCAAATCTTTCATACACAAAAGTAGGATTACAAAATCATCCCCTAAGTTTGGTGTTTTATTCAAGGAATTCAAATTATAGATGAAATGACTTTCAGAAAACAAACCAGAAAAACTCTGTAATACTCTAAAGCAGGGGTAGGCAACCTTTCTGATGGCGAGTGCCATTTAAAATTTCCTCAGAAGTCAGTGTGCCATATGATTGCATTAGCAATAAATTTGATAACGCTCTATATGAACAGTTACACATTATATAGAACAACTTTATAGAATTATATTTGTTCGCAGATGTTGGCAGCTATCAGCGAATAGTTATCAGATATTTTGAAACAAAAAAAGACTTTTTATCCATAACAGCAAATGAACTGTACAACAGAAAATACAAATGCTATTTATGGTCTCCTCACAACAATGATAAGAAAAATAAACTGGGCCAATATGGCATGTTTGTTAATACAGAGACACACATGTTAATGTGATCTCTGGTCTCCGAGTGTCCAGCATTCAGACGGCTACCTGAGGACACTCATGTGAGAGAAAATCTGCTCACACAGATATGTAGAGCCAAATACTGTCAATAAGGCCTCTGCAATGTTCTGAAGACAGTTAAACTTGTCAGGTAGTGATGTCCAGCAGGTGAAAATGCAGCTCCATGAACACGCACAGCTGTGGATTCCAGCTGCATTTCGATGTTGCATTAACTGGCATTAACTCAGCCAGTTAATGCGAGACAAATCTAGCTGCTCATTAAAGATTTCTGGTTTGATCAGAAAATAAAACATTGGTCCACCTGAAAGTCCCAAAAATGCATTGTGTCTCGAGTCTACAGATGCATTTTGACTAAAGACCGGCCCCCCAGATATTAAAGCCATAAAGCCTTTGAATGAAAACAAACGCTGTTGTGACAGTGATGTACACTGTCTTGTTGGTATATGTATGATTTCTATTCATTTTACGTCAGATAAAAACTTTGGTTGTAAGATTCAGATAATTATTTAATAACAGCCAGACATTTTAAATGAGAATAAGAAAGTATATCTTTGTGCCCCCCTTTCCCTGTTAATGCCCTGCCTGGGCCCCTGGCAAAGCTTTGCTAGACCCGCCCCTGCACAGTTACCAGCTGTGTAGAAAAGGATCCTGGTGTTATTTGTCTCTCAGAAACAGTTCATAACTTCCCTTCAACTCATTCATGTCACCTAAAAGGTAAACCTGTTTCTCCATCACCTGTTCAGCTCTGATGATTCAGTAAGGACATCTCCTGGTTTCATCTGCATGTTTCCCTCTCACCAGATAACCAAACCGATATCATGACCAGCAGTTTTTACAGCTGTGGCTCCAGCAAACATCAGCTGATACTAGAAATTAATATTAAATACATTCTAACAACAGCTGATCAAGCTTAAACGTGCTGCTGTTGTTTAGTGCGACATCCGCTGGTTTCCTCTTTCTGGCGCAAAGTGAGCGATAAATAAACGAGAGAGAAAAGCCGATCAGCTGATCATTGATCACTTTCATGATTGAAATAACAACAGGAGAGAATGAGAGGAGAAGATGCAGCTGTGCAGCAAAGACACAATAACTCCAGCTTTGTGTCTTTTTCCATCCTGGCTGAAGTTCGGGACAAACTGTGTTCCTTCTCAGCTCAACACGAAACGCGTAATAATTTCTCTGAATGCAGGACGATTCTGTTTGTACAGGACGGTTGGAAACTCTACTAACTGTCAAAGGAAAATTGTATATATGTGATCAGCTACATGAAATGTATCCTTTCATTAAGCACATGTCTACGTGACTTTTCACCTAGTAACTTGTGATGAACCTATGCAGATACTAACCGCTTCCTGTTTTTAAAGAACATTTAGATGTAGAGAAGTGAAACCTCAGCTGTTTTTACAAGAACACACACACACACACACACACACACACACACAGAACAATCTTGTATAAATAAAGAACGCAGACGGTGACAAAGCGCGAGTCCATGAGTGTCTCCTGTGCGAGCGCTCTGTGACCGTCCTCGCGAGTGAAAGAACTGCAGTGTTTGTGTTTTCTAACTCAGGTGTCTCAGCTGAACAAAGAACGGCAGGGTGATTTAAAGAAATCCCCTGTCACTAACCTTATGAATAAAATAAAGTTCACTATCAGTAACATCACAGCACCCACCCAGCAGTATATAAACTCCATCATGCTAGCTAGCACGCAGTACGAGTTATTGTAACTGACTGTAAAAAGTCAGCACAACGAAAATAAACTCCACCTAAACTTGGTTTATATCTGACCCAGATAGACTGCAGGTCATAACTTCTTACCTGAAGTTCAGTTCACCTGACGCTCCGACCGGCGGCTGCCTCGGGTCTCTCCTCCTCCTGCCTCCCCTTCCCTCATCCACCTGCTGGCCTCCACCACTTGTTAATTTTACTGAATCTGTGGAAGCTCCGCCATAGCCACCACCAAACAACTGAGTTATTTTTACACACCGACCAGCGTCTGGTCAGTCCACCACCAAAAAAACATAAAAAATAAAATAAATCATCGGGCCACCGAGCAAATGTCCGGTATGCCCGATGGCCAGTCCAGCTATGGTCGTGCGTGCCATCAGTTAACCCTTCGCATGCCAGCTGTGACACGCGTGCCCAGGGTTGCCGACCCCTGCTCTAAAGCATCTGATTTGGATTCCTGAGATCAAATATATCTCCCCTTGGGTTTGTTTTCCTCCCATTTGTGGCATTAATTTAGTGTTACATCCTGTTTGTTTGCTTCCATCTGTATCACGTCCATATTCACTATTGTGTTTCTATTCTTACATTGCTGTGTAATCACTGTTCCCTCTGCTAACTGATGTGACCTTTTGTATCTTACAATGATACCTGTCATATTTGTATCTGCGCCTAAAAGATAAGAATAAACAAGTTTTCCATGCTAAAACACAGCTCCACCTACTGCAGTTCTCCCTCTGAACCACTAGATGTCTCTGTTATCTAAATGAAGACGTGCAGCACAGCAACCACAGCAGCGCTCAGATCACACGTGTCCTGTTATTATGTATAAAAGCATGAAACAGGTGAGACAGGTGGGATCAATATTAATGTTGTGGAAATATATGAAAAAGCAACAGAAGAGTGAAAACATTTGGTGTTTCTAGAAAGATCTTTCAGCTCATAGCTGCTCACAGACTGTATTTACAAGTGACAAACTGCAACTCTACAGTACATCTACAGTATATATCAAATATATTCAGCCATGTTTGAAAGCCTTTCCAGGTGAGTTTGATCCAGGAGGGTCTGAAGCCAGAGTCAGACAGAGACTGTGCAGAGACTGTAGAAGGACAGAGCAGCAGCAGAGCAGTCCAGATACACTGATGATCCTCTGTCAGATCCAGAGGGACACACAGGGATGATGCTGGACTCTACATTGTGTCTGACAGTGGAGCTGTTCTCAGAGCAGTTCACTCTGCAGCACTGACAGTCATCTGCACTTCATTCCTCTGTCAGTCACTGCTGGATGAAGCTCTCCTCTCCACCTCCCAGTAACATGGCCCAGTCAGAGCGTCTCTACACACAAGCTGCTGCTGCTTCAACCTCTCTGGATCATCAGGACACAGCTGCTCCTCTCTCAGCACACACACCGTCCTGTTTACCATCATCACCTCCACCTGCAGAGAGAAGGAGGAAGAGCAGAGGAGATAAACGAGTGTTTCCAGAGACTCTTCATCAGCTGTCAGTCAGTGATGCAGCACATCCAGTATAAAGAGCAGCAGGGACTTCAGTGCTGGGACTGTACTAGGACTCATTGTTGCTCCACTTTTTCTAATCTTTGGATTTTTATTGAAGTTGATGAAAATGTTTTTCCCTCCTAGTTTGAGTTTGGACTTTCATTCATTAGAAGAAGCTTGGTGTGTCCACTCTGAGCTCTGTAGGAACCCCAACAACAAGCCCAACAATCCAGATGGTTCCAGCTGTTAACTGGAGGAATTCCATCCAAACATCTGCTCTCACTAAAGTCTTCCTCACCTACAGACTGTGTTCTTCACTGCTTTAAACCTGGAAATGAATGCAGTCATTGGTCTGCATGCTGCTTTGTTCAGAGAGCTGATTGGCTGTTGACAGCGTTTGATCAGAGCGTGTCAGCCGTTACTATGGTGACCATAAAGGTGAGAAACAGGAAGTGTTTGTGTCCAATCCTGAAGCCTGTCACCATTCTCCTCTCACAGCTTCACTGAGAAGCTGCAGCTTTACAGGAAACACTGGATCTTTGTTTCATACTGACTGTGTTTAGTACAATACTGCTGACAGCACCACCCACTCACTCCATCACTCTACTTACAGCAGTTTCTCCAGTCTGTAGTCTGGACTCTGCTGAAGATCAGACAGATGCTTCATATCTGGATCCTGCAGCTTGTTGTTGTTACTCAGGTCCAGCTCTCTCAGATGGGAGGGGTTGGACTTCAGTGCTGCTGCCAGATAATCAAGGCCAATATCTGACAAACCACAGCTCCTCAATCTGTATAAAGAATGAAAGATGTAAGTTTATTAGACAAAGTGCTTGAAATCATTCAGTGTTTCATCATCTGTTCAGAGCTGAAGAAGGTTCAGAATGTAGAAGTTTAGAAAATGGAAACTCCAAACAGCTGAAGCCAACAGGAAGCAGCTTCAAACAGGAAACTGTGCAGAGTTTCAGACTATATGTCCTGATGCAGCCAGTTGGATTTTGGAGATTTGAATCTCTGTTCTGTGACTAAGTCCTTGAATCATTTCTTCCAGTTGGTCCAACAAGACAGACTAAGTATTGGACATGTGTTGTGGCTCCATTAGGGGAGCTTCTACATGTGATGTGATGGCCCCTCTGGGTCTGTCAGGTCACAGCACTGAAGAGAGCTCAAACTAGGCACACAGTGGTTCCAGTCTGGACCAAAGACTCTATACTGGGACTGAGGGACTGCTTTGACTGCTCCCACTGGGACTTTTTAAAGGCTCGTTCTCACTTAGATCATCGATTTCTACTGACATTTCTTTCTGGGAAAAATGGGGATTACTTTGGAAACAGGAAGTATTTTCCCCAATAAGCAGCCCTGGATTAGTTAATCACTCCAACATGTTCTCAGGCAGAAGAAGCTGTCTTGTTATGAGGGAGAGAAGAAAAAGATTGAGGCACAGAAACTTGTTGAAAGAGAGATAAAGCAGCTAAAATCAGGTGTCAAAGTAAAGCAGAGGATGAGCTGAATAAAGGACACTCAAGGCTGGCTTGGAAAGGAATGAAGTCCATGGTGGGGATGCAGAACAAGGAGCGAAGATGAATGTGATGCTGAATCAGCAGAAGACTTGGACTCATTGGATTCCAGCTTTGATCTCATTGATTTCAATGAAGAGCTTTGTGATTGTAGCAAAGGGCTGGTAGCTCTGAGAGTCCCACTGATGAGGTGTTTGTGTGGAAATCTCTTAGTGGGACCAAGAGAGAAAAAGCCCTGGTCCTGATGCTGTGGGAGGAAATGATTGAAGTGTGCTGTGAGGAACTGACTGGGAGATTTTCACACATTTTCCAGTCCTCCTTGGAACAACAGGAAGTTCCCAGCATATGGAAACAAAGGTTAAGTGTCCTATGGCACTCAGTGATGATGGTGCTGTGGCCCCACCACCTCCACCTCTTTGTAAAGGAACTAACTGTAATCTGAAGCTTCAAATGGAACTAAGACTTCCTCCACTAGGTGGCAGTGTCTGAGGAGAAAGTGTTAGTGGAGCTGGCCTGGAGTCAGAAACAGGAAGATGCAGGATTTGGGCTGAAATGGGGAAAAGTGGTTGGCACTAGTGCCTTAAAGCAAGAAGGTTGTAGGTTGAAGCTTGTTGGCCTTTCTGTGGAGGTTGGATGTTCTCCCACAGTCCAATGAAATGCTGCTTAGGTTCATTGGTGCTTCTAAATTGGCTGTAGGTGTGGATGTGAGAGAGTGCTTCTCTGTCTCTCTCTGTTGGCCCTGTGATGGACTGCTCACCTGTGCAGGTGGACCACGCCTCTTGCCCTATGACAGCTAGGGCACAGGCTGCAGCCCTGTGAGCCTAAGCTGAATAAACAGTTAGCAAAAATGATCCATAGATGGCCTGAAATCCCCAGTTAGCAGTTTGGTAGATAGCTATGACATGCTAATCCCATCCAGCAGCTGTATTCTACCTGTAAGCTGATCCCTGCTGAGCCAAAGCACTTTTTCACATACAAATTACAACCTTTAATAGAAACCTATTGGTCAGCATCTTATTAGCCTGCTGTTAGCTTCATTCCACAGAAAACTGAGAGAAACTAACAGAGTTGATAAAGAATAAAGAGAAATGTGCTGATTTAAAGCCTTTGAAGTGCTTCAGATGATCTGTGTCCACTTCTGTCCACTCATTCATTCATGTAAGCTTCTAATGCAGCTTTGATCTTCACAGTCTGCTTCATCAAACTCATTCTAACCCTGAATGTCAGAGTCTTCCTCCTTCTCTTTCCCATCATTCATGCTGGCAGTGGAGGAGATTTGGATGTTGGACTGTGTTTGATGATGTGTGTGTATGTTTGTGTTGGACTGCTGTCTGTAAAGCAAACGCACATTTTGCTTTGGATTTCAGTGTCACACAGACTTTAAGGTGGAATGAAGAGTTGGAGAGTTTCACAGTGAATCATCCAGTGGAGGATTTTTCTTCTTCTTTGAAGGTTTGAAATGTGAACATTGTTCTGCTGCAGTCAATGGACTAAACCAGAGAAGAAGAAAACAGACTTTACCATGAAGATCCTCAGTGTGGATCAGTATAATATCAGCCTGATGTCTGCAGTTTAGTGTCAGCACAACTTTCACATCATATTCATCTCAGCACAACTAAAACATGCTGACTGACCTCAGAGTTTCAAGTTTACATCCTGGACTCTCCAGGAAACCACACAGATGCTTCACTCCTGGATCCTGCAGGTTGTTGTTGGAGCTCAGGTTCAGCTCTCTCAGATGGGAGGGGTTGGACTTCAGTGCTGCTGCCAGATAATCACAGCTGATCTCTGACAAACCACAGTCCTTCAATCTGTATAAAGAATGAAAGATGTAAGTTTATTAGACAAAGTGCTTGAAATCATTCAGTGTTTCATCATCTGTTCAGAGCTGAAGAAGGTTCAGAATGTAGAAGTTTAGAAAATGGAAACTCCAAACAGCTGAAGCCAACAGGAAGCAGCTTCAAACAGGAAACTGTGCAGAGTTTCAGACTATATGTCCTGATGCAGCCAGTTGGATTTTGGAGATTTGAATCTCTGTTCTGTGACTAAGTCCTTGAATCATTTCTTCCAGTTGGTCCAACAAGACAGACTAAGTATTGGACATGTGTTGTGGCTCCATTAGGGGAGCTTCTACATGTGATGTGATGGCCCCTCTGGGTCTGTCAGGTCACAGCACTGAAGAGAGCTCAAACTGGGCACACAGTTGTTCCAGTCTGGACCAGAGACTCTATACTGGGACTGAGGGACTGCTTTGACTGCTCCCACTGGGACTTTTAAAGGCTCATGTTCTCACTTAGATCATCGATTTCTACTGACATTTCTTTCTGGGAAAATGGGGATTACTTTGGAAACAGGAAGTATTTTCCCAATAAGCAGCCCTGGATTAGTAAATCACTCCAACATGTTCTCAGGCAGAAGAAGCTGTCTTGTTATGAGGGAGAGAAGAAGAAAAGATTGAGGCACAGAAACTTGTTGAAAGAGAGATAAAGCAGCTAAAATCAGGTGTAAAAGTAAAGCAGAGGATGAGCTGAATAAAGGACACTCAAGGCTGGCTTGGAAAGGAATGAAGTCCATGGTGGGGATGCAGAACAAGGAGCAAAGATGAATGTGATGCTGAATCAGCAGAAGACTTGGACTCATTGGATTCCAGCTTTGATCTCATTGATTTCAATGAAGAGCTTTGTGATTGTAGCAAAGGGCTGGTAGCTCTGAGAGTCCCACTGATGAGGTGTTTGTGTGGAAATCTCTTAGTGGGACCAAAAGAGAAAAAGCCCTGGTCCTGATGCTGTGGGAGGAAATGATTGAAGTGTGCTGTGAGGAACTGACTGGGAGATTTTCACACATTTTCCAGTCCTCCTTGGAACAACAGGAAGTTCCCAGCATATGGAAACAAAGGTTAAGTGTCCTATGGCACTCAGTGATGATGGTGCTGTGGCCCCACCACCTCCACCTCTTTGTAAAGGAACTAACTGGAATCTGAAGCTTCAAATGGAACTAAGACTTCCTCCACTAGGTGGCAGTGTCTGAGGAGAAAGTGTTAGTGGAGCTGGCCTGGAGTCAGAAACAGGAAGATGCAGGATTTGGGCTGAAATGGGGAAAAGTGGTTGGCACTAGTGCCTTAAAGCAAGAAGGTTGTAGGTTGAAGCTTGTTGGCCTTTCTGTGGAGGTTGGATGTTCTCCCACAGTCCAATGAAATGCTGCTTAGGTTCATTGGTGCTTCTAAATTGGCTGTAGGTGTGGATGTGAGAGAGTGCTTCTCTGTCTCTCTCTGTTGGCCCTGTGATGGACTGCTCACCTGTGCAGGTGGACCACGCCTCTTGCCCTATGACAGCTAGGGCACAGGCTGCAGCCCTGTGAGCCTAAGCTGAATAAACAGTTAGCAAAAATGATCCATAGATGGCCTGAAATCCCCAGTTAGCAGTTTGGTAGATAGCTATGACATGCTAATCCCATCCAGCAGCTGTATTCTACCTGTAAGCTGATCCCTGCTGAGCCAAAGCACTTTTTCACATACAAATTACAACCTTTAATAGAAACCTATTGGTCAGCATCTTATTAGCCTGCTGTTAGCTTCATTCCACAGAAAACTGAGAGAAACTAACAGAGTTGATAAAGAATAAAGAGAAATGTGCTGATTTAAAGCCTTTGAAGTGCTTCAGATGATCTGTGTCCACTTCTGTCCACTCATTCATTCATGTAAGCTTCTAATGCAGCTTTGATCTTCACCGTCTGCTTCATGAAACTCATTCTAACCCTGAATGTCAGAGTCTTCCTCCTTCTCTTTCCCATCATTCATGCTGGCAGTGGAGGAGATTTGGATGTTGGACTGTGTTTTGGATGATGTGTGTATGTTTGTGTTGGACTGCTGTCTGTAAAGCAAACGCACATTTTGCTTTGGATTTCAGTGTCACACAGACTTTAAGGTGGAATGAAGAGTTGGAGAGTTTCACAGTGAATTATCCAGTGGAGGATTTTTCTTCTTCTTTGAAGGTTTGAAATGTGAACATTGTTCTGCTGCAGTCAATGGACTAAACCAGAGAAGAAGAAAACAGACTTTACCATGAAGATCCTCAGTGTGGATCAGTATAATATCAGCCTGATGTCTGCAGTTTAGTGTCAGCACAACTTTCACATCATATTCATCTCAGCACAACTAAAACATGCTGACTGACCTCAGAGTTTCAAGTTTACATCCTGGACTCTCCAGGAAACCACACAGATGCTTCACTCCTGGATCCTGCAGGTTGTTGTTGGAGCTCAGGTTCAGCTGTCTCAGATGGGAGGGGTTGGACTTCAGTGCTGCTGCCAGATAATCACAGCTGATCTCTGACAAACCACAGTCCCACAATCTGTATAAAGAATGAAAGATGTAAGTTTATTAGACAAAGTGCTTGAAATCATTCAGTGTTTCATCATCTGTTCAGAGCTGAAGAAGGTTCAGAATGTAGAAGTTTAGAAAATGGAAACTCCAAACAGCTGAAGCCAACAGGAAGCAGCTTCAAACAGGAAACTGTGCAGAGTTTCAGACTATATGTCCTGATGCAGCCAGTTGGATTTTGGAGATTTGAATCTCTGTTCTGTGACTAAGTCCTTGAATCATTTCTTCCAGTTGGTCCAACAAGACAGACTAAGTATTGGACATGTGTTGTGGCTCCATTAGGGGAGCTTCTACATGTGATGTGATGGCCCCTCTGGGTCTGTCAGGTCACAGCACTGAAGAGAGCTCAAACTGGGCACACAGTGGTTCCAGTCTGGACCAAAGACTCTATACTGGGACTGAGGGACTGCTTTGATGGACCCACTGGGACTGTTTAAAGGCTCATGTTCTCACTTAGATCATCAATTTCTACTAACATTTCTTTCTGGGAAAAATGGGGATTACTTTGGAAACAGGAAGTATTTTCCCCAATAAGCAGCCCTGGATTAGTAAATCACTCCAACATGTTCTCAGGCAGAAGAAGCTGTCTTGTTATGAGGGAGAGAAGAAAAAGATTGAGGCACAGAAACTTGTTGAAAGAGAGATAAAGCAGCTAAAATCAGGTGTAAAAGTAAAGCAGAGGATGAGCTGAATAAAGGACACTCAAGGCTGGCTTGGAAAGGAATGAAGTCCATGGTGGGGATGCAGAACAAGGAGCAAAGATGAATGTGATGCTGAATCAGCAGAAGACTTGGACTCATTGGATTCCAGCTTTGATCTCATTGATTTCAATGAAGAGCTTTGTGATTGTAGCAAAGGGCTGGTAGCTCTGAGAGTCCCACTGATGAGGTGTTTGTGTGGAAATCTCTTAGTGGGACCAAAGAGAGAAAAAGCCCTGGTCCTGATGCTGTGGGAGGGAAATGATTGAAGTGTGCTGTGAGGAACTGACTGGGAGATTTTCACACATTTTCCAGTCCTCCTTGGAACAACAGGAAGTTCCCAGCATATGGAAACAAAGGTTAAGTGTCCTATGGCACTCAGTGATGATGGTGCTGTGGCCCCACCACCTCCACCTCTTTGTAAAGGAACTAACTGGAATCTGAAGCTTCAAATGGAACTAAGACTTCCTCCACTAGGTGGCAGTGTCTGAGGAGAAAGTGTTAGTGGAGCTGGCCTGGAGTCAGAAACAGGAAGATGCAGGATTTGGGCTGAAATGGGGAAAAGTGGTTGGCACTAGTGCCTTAAAGCAAGAAGGTTGTAGGTTGAAGCTTGTTGGCCTTTCTGTGGAGGTTGGATGTTCTCCCACAGTCCAATGAAATGCTGCTTAGGTTCATTGGTGCTTCTAAATTGGCTGTAGGTGTGGATGTGAGAGAGTGCTTCTCTGTCTCTCTCTGTTGGCCCTGTGATGGACTGCTCACCTGTGCAGGTGGACCACGCCTCTTGCCCTATGACAGCTAGGGCACAGGCTGCAGCCCTGTGAGCCTCAGCTGAATAAACAGTTAGCAAAAATGATCCATAGATGGCCTGAAATCCCCAGTTAGCAGTTTGGTAGATAGCTATGACATGCTAATCCCATCCAGCAGCTGTATTCTACCTGTAAGCTGATCCCTGCTGAGCCAAAGCACTTTTTCACATACAAATTACAACCTTTAATAGAAACCTATTGGTCAGCATCTTATTAGCCTGCTGTTAGCTTCATTCCACAGAAACCTGAGAGAAACTAACAGAGTTGATAAAGAATAAAGAGAAATGTGCTGATTTAAAGCCTTTGAAGTGCTTCAGATGATCTGTGTCCACTTCTGTCCACTCATTCATTCATGTAAGCTTCTAATGCAGCTTTGATCTTCACAGTCTGCTTCATCAAACTCATTCTAACCCTGAATGTCAGAGTCTTCCTCCTTCTCTTTCCCATCATTCATGCTGGCAGTGGAGGAGATTTGGATGTTGGACTGTGTTTTGGATGATGTGTGTATGTTTGTGTTGGACTGCTGTCTGTAAAGCAAACGCACATTTTGCTTTGGATTTCAGTGTCACACAGACTTTAAGGTGGAATGAAGAGTTGGAGAGTTTCACAGTGAATTATCCAGTGGAGGATTTTTCTTCTTCTTTGAAGGTTTGAAATGTGAACATTGTTCTGCTGCAGTCAATGGACTAAACCAGAGAAGAAGAAAACAGACTTTACCATGAAGATCCTCAGTGTGGATCAGTATAATATCAGCCTGATGTCTGCAGTTTAGTGTCAGCACAACTTTCACATCATATTCATCTCAGCACAACTAAAACATGCTGACTGACCTCAGAGTTTCAAGTTTACATCCTGGACTCTCCAGGAAACCACACAGATGCTTCACTCCTGAATCCTGCAGGTTGTTGTTGTTACTCAGGTCCAGCTCTCTCAGATGGGAGGGGTTGGACTTCAGTGCTGCTGCCAGATAATCACAGCTGATCTCTGACAAACCACAGTCCTTCAATCTGTATAAAGAATGAAAGATGTAAGTTTATTAGACAAAGTGCTTGAAATCATTCAGTGTTTCATCATCTGTTCAGAGCTGAAGAAGGTTCAGAATGTAGAAGTTTAGAAAATGGAAACTCCAAACAGCTGAAGCCAACAGGAAGCAGCTTCAAACAGGAAACTGTGCAGAGTTTCAGACTATATGTCCTGATGCAGCCAGTTGGATTTTGGAGATTTGAATCTCTGTTCTGTGACTAAGTCCTTGAATCATTTCTTCCAGTTGGTCCAACAAGACAGACTAAGTATTGGACATGTGTTGTGGCTCCATGAGGGGAGCTTCTAAATGTGATGTGATGGCCCCTCTGGGTCTGTCAGGTCACAGCACTGAAGAGAGCTCAAACTGGGCACACAGTGGTTCCAGTCTGGACCAGAGACTCTATACTGGGACTGAGGGACTGCTTTGACTGCACCCACTGGGACTTTTTAAAGGCTCATGTTCTCACTTAGATCATCGATTTCTACTTACATTTCTTTCTGGGAAAAATGGGGATTACTTTGCAAACAGGAAGTATTTTCCCCAATAAGCAGCCCTGGATTAGTAAATCACTCCAACATGTTCTCAGGCAGAAGAAGCTGTCTTGTTATGAGGGAGAGAAGAAAAGATTGAGGCACAGAAACTTGTTGAAAGAGAGATAAAGCAGCTAAAATCAGGTGTAAAAGTAAAGCAGAGGATGAGCTGAATAAAGGACACTCAAGGCTGGCTTGGAAAGGAATGAAGTCCATGGTGGGGATGCAGAACAAGGAGCAAAGATGAATGTGATGCTGAATCAGCAGAAGACTTGGACTCATTGGATTCCAGCTTTGATCTCATTGATTTCAATGAAGAGCTTTGTGATTGTAGCAAAGGGCTGGTAGCTCTGAGAGTCCCACTGATGAGGTGTTTGTGTGGAAATGTCTTAGTGGGACCAAAAGAGAAAAAGCCCTGGTCCTGATGCTGTGGGAGGAAATGATTGAAGTGTGCTGTGAGGAACTGACTGGGAGATTTTCACACATTTTCCAGTCCTCCTTGGAACAACAGGAAGTTCCCAGCATATGGAAACAAAGGTTAAGTGTCCTATGGCACTCAGTGATGATGGTGCTGTGGCCCCACCACCTCCACCTCTTTGTAAAGGAACTAACTGTAATCTGAAGCTTCAAATGGAACTAAGACTTCCTCCACTAGGTGGCAGTGTCTGAGGAGAAAGTGTTAGTGGAGCTGGCCTGGAGTCAGAAACAGGAAGATGCAGGATTTGGGCTGAAATGGGGAAAAGTGGTTGGCACTAGTGCCTTAAAGCAAGAAGGTTGTAGGTTGAAGCTTGTTGGCCTTTCTGTGGAGGTTGGATGTTCTCCCACAGTCCAATGAAATGCTGCTTAGGTTCATTGGTGCTTCTAAATTGGCTGTAGGTGTGGATGTGAGAGAGTGCTTCTCTGTCTCTCTCTGTTGGCCCTGTGATGGACTGCTCACCTGTGCAGGTGGACCACGCCTCTTGCCCTATGACAGCTAGGGCACAGGCTGCAGCCCTGTGAGCCTAAGCTGAATAAACAGTTAGCAAAAATGATCCATAGATGGCCTGAAATCCCCAGTTAGCAGTTTGGTAGATAGCTATGACATGCTAATCCCATCCAGCAGCTGTATTCTACCTGTAAGCTGATCCCTGCTGAGCCAAAGCACTTTTTCACATACAAATTACAACCTTTAATAGAAACCTATTGGTCAGCATCTTATTAGCCTGCTGTTAGCTTCATTCCACAGAAAACTGAGAGAAACTAACAGAGTTGATAAAGAATAAAGAGAAATGTGCTGATTTAAAGCCTTTGAAGTGCTTCAGATGATCTGTGTCCACTTCTGTCCACTCATTCATTCATGTAAGCTTCTAATGCAGCTTTGATCTTCACAGTCTGCTTCATCAAACTCATTCTAACCCTGAATGTCAGAGTCTTCCTCCTTCTCTTTCCCATCATTCATGCTGGCAGTGGAGGTGATTTGGATGTTGGACTGTGTTTGGATGATGTGTGTATGTTTGTGTTGGACTGCTGTCTGTAAAGCAAACGCACATTTTGCTTTGGATTTCAGTGTCACACAGACTTTAAGGTGGAATGAAGAGTTGGAGAGTTTCACAGTGAATCATCCAGTGGAGGATTTTTCTTCTTCTTTGAAGGTTTGAAATGTGAACATTGTTCTGCTGCAGTCAATGGACTAAACCAGAGAAGAAGAAAACAGACTTTACCATGAAGATCCTCAGTGTGGATCAGTATAATATCAGCCTGATGTCTGCAGTTTAGTGTCAGCACAACTTTCACATCAGATTCATCTCAGCACAACTAAAACATGCTGACTGACCTCAGAGTTTCAAGTTTACATCCTGGACTCTCCAGGAAACCACACAGATGCTTCACTCCTGGATCCTGCAGCTTGTTGTTGTACAGGTCCAGCTCTCTCAGATGGGAGGGGTTGGACTTCAGTGCTGCTGCCAGATAATCACAGCTGATCTCTGACAAACCACAGTCCTTCAATCTGTATAAAGAATGAAAGATGTAAGTTTATTAGACAAAGTGCTTGAAATCATTCAGTGTTTCATCATCTGTTCAGAGCTGAAGAAGGTTCAGAATGTAGAAGTTTAGAAAATGGAAACTCCAAACAGCTGAAGCCAACAGGAAGCAGCTTCAAACAAACACAACAAGAGAAAAACTCTGAATGTTTCACATTAAAGTCGTACATTTCTCATAAAAACAGGACAAAGACTTGAAAAAGTCGTGTTTTTCCTTCCAGGAACCACATGGCTTCACTTTTAAAGGTGAAGTGTGAAAGAAACGGACATATTTGAAGTCCAACACCTTTTTCCAGTCACATGATTAAAGCAGACAAACTACAAGCTCATTTTCATTCCAACAAGTCATCTTCTGACCTGGACTAACAACACTGGTCTCTATGTGCAGCTGGCTGTGAGACCAGTGCTCAGGGAGCGTCTACAAAGTGCAACACTGAAAGAACATCATACACTCATTTGCTTCCAGCACACAAACATCTACTGTCATTATTCATGTTCCTGCTCCTCTGGATTCACACGGAGCCTCTGCTCTCTTTTTACTCGTTGCCATGGTAAATCGTAGTCTCCATAACTCAGACTGAGCATGCTCAGAGATGGTTGGCCTGACTCTGATCAGCTGATCTAGAAGAGAAAACTCTGCTATATGTACATTATTACATCTACACCTGAATCCCAACACTCACACAAATATATCAACTGTGTTTATTATTTTGGCACGTAGATCATTTCTTCTTACATTTTACCACCAACATGTTTCAAAAGGAGCAGCTTTTACTTTGAAGGCCAGCTGTCTCTGTTTCCTGTTTTCATTGTTGATAATGGAACAAGTCGATGCTTCAGTGCCTTGAATTGTGTTACACAAAAATAATCAAAGTGTTCAGGTTGTTCAGGCAGAATCGAGCGTTGAAGAATGAATTCACACGTCAATAAACATTTTCATCAGCACAAGCAGGACAATGAAAGCAGGAAATACCCCAAACTGCCATTTCTCATTCTACAACTTCAACAACTGCACATGAATTATACTTCATACACAGACCCACAGTCTCTGACTGCTCTGAAATCTCACTGACAGCCAATAGAAATAAAAAAAAGTCCAGACTGACAGTCTCTGTGGGGTTGGGCAGTGAACTGCTCACGCTGTGTTCAAGTGCATCACAAACTATTGGAATTGGATCCAACTTTGTGAAGCAGATTTCTTCTCAGCTGCTGTTTTGAACATTTCCTCATGAACTGCATTAAACTCTGTAAATGAACTGTTAAAAGAAAATTGTACATAATGTGATCAGCTACATGAAATGTGCTCTTTTTATGGATCACTAAGCAAACCACATGTCTATATGACTTTTCACCTAATAACTTGTGTGATGAACTTATTCAGCTACTAACCGCTTCCTGTTTTCAGAGAACATTCAGATGTAGAAAAGGGAAAAACCCGCTGCTCTGAGTGACGTTGTTATCTTTGTACACACACACACACACACACACACACAGACAATCTTGTATAAATAAAGGACGCAGACAGTCATGGGGCGCAGGTCGTGCGTCCATGACTGCCCTCGCGAGTGAAAGACAACTGCAGTGTTTGTGTTTTCTAACTCAGGGGTCTTAGCTGAAGAACTACGGGGTGATTTAAAGAAATCCCCTGTCATGAACTGAGAACTATTTCTACATTTGAAACTATGGATTCATTTTCCCGTTCACATCTGTACGTTAGTGTATAAATGAATGTCAGACTGGGCTCCATGGAAACACTGGGACTGGTCTCAGCTGCCTTCTTTCTGTAGTCAGTCCAACAGAGTCCTTTCTCTTCTCCAGCTTCTGTTTGAAATCCTCTCACAGAGCCTGAATCCTGCTTTGTTGTCATGTTTGGGCCTGTGTTCCTCTGCTCTAACACACACCTCACCACAGCAGCTGTGTGGGTCGTCTCTGTAGCAGCCAGATCAGCTTATGATACATGAACATCGTCACAGCTCCTAACTTCACCTTTATTAGCTTTTACATTCATGTCTCTCTTTCTCTCTCTGTTTCCACACAAGCTCAAAGTCTCTGCAGCCTGAAATATAGAGAAACAACAACAGCTGCAGTCAGTGAACTCACCTCAGAGTCTCCAGTCGACAGTTTGGACTCTCCAGTCCAGCACACAGAAGCTTCACTGCTGAATCCTGCAGGTCGTTGTTACACATGTCCAGCTCTGTCAGGTGGGAGGGGTTGGACTTCAGAGCTGAGGCCACAACTTCACAGTGAGTCTCTGAGAGTCCACAGTCAGCCAGTCTGTGATTATAGAAAATGTGTTATTATAAAAGCAGAAATCTTATATATACTGTATCTTATTATAAACACAGACTGAATGTATATGAAGACAAAACAGAGTGAGGTCATAATCTGATGAACATCTGCTCTTCACATCTGTGCTTCAGCTCCTCTTACTGTGTTTGACATGACACAACGATTGAGTCTCTCTCAGACCTGCAGACTTTTAATGAGAATCTTTGTTTGGCTTTAATCTGCAGATGAAGGAGGAAGATGGTGTCACATTTAGGCTTCCATAATGTCCACAGTCTGTCACTGAGATCTGATCCAGAGTCAGAGTGAAGACACACATTTGGACTGTTTCCTGTGTTGAATCCAGAACATTTTGAATGAGTTCAGCTCAGTGAAGAGTTCCAGCTGGAAAGATGATCTCTGTTTGCTACCTGCTGCTGTCAGGTACGACTGTTCACGTCCACACGCAGGAAAAACCTGCTGACTGTCACCAAACGGAGCAGAAATCTCATCACTGGACAATAATGATGAATGAACTCAGAGCTGCTGATATCAGATCTGATTTCAGGGGAACTAAACTAAAAAGGAACAAATAGAAACAACCATCATGACTCTGTTTGACCTTTAGATTAGAAACTATGGTTCAGAACAGCAGCAGGATTTCAGGCACCGTCACATCCTCAACATCCATATTCCAAACACTCTTCCTGACAGGACACTCTTTGTTCCCACTCAGGGAGTTTCCACGTGTAGAAATCATTTCTGAATCTCAGTAGACTGGGAGGTTTTTCCATCTCATGAATCTCTTTCCTAACATCAAACTAGATCAATCAAACAAAGGAACTGGAGTCTAATTTCTGACCCCAGTAAAGCTTGTACTGGGATACCCCGACATACTCTCTCTCCATCTGCTCCCACAGCCTCATAGTCACAGCTGTCCCTTCTCTCAGCATCCACACTCAGGGTGGGGGCGGGGTCAACACCAGTCAAAACCATTGCTTTGGCCTTATGGCCATTTTATTAGTGGGCGTTGCTGAGTAACAAGCAGGCCTACGCACAGGTGTTTGGACTTGTGTGGACCCGACCTATACTTAAAGTTTTTAAATCCCCTGTTTCTGTGTCACCAGCTACACTTTTAATATTTTCTTTAGGGGAGAATGTAGCAGCGTAAGTTTAAAATATCGATTTGTTAAGATGGAGTATTCACGCCGACATTGTTGGAGAGCGGTCAGAGCTCGTACACGGCACACAAACATGTCTCCCAGCACACAGCTGACTGTCAACTCTCTGAGATTGGATATGATTCATTTAGATTATATCTGCAAGGTGAAGTTTATCTCAGTGTTTATTTGTTCCTGAGGAAGTCAGCTCGGCTCAGATTAAAGTTTAATAACTGAACCATTTTAATGAACCTTAACGCCTCCATATATGGAACTGAATCAGTCACTTTTCTTTATTTCCTGATGTTCAGATGTGAAATACATGTTTTAACCATTAATTTGGAATTAAACTGACATTTAATATATTTTAAGGAGGAAAGAGAAAATTCACCAGAGGATGTTGATGCTGTTCATGGAGACTGAAGACAGAATGATTTATCGGTCTTAATATTTCTGCTGCTCTTTCCTCTGGTGTAAAAATATTTTAACTGTTGGTTTTAATTCAAAATCAATGGTTAAAATGTTGAAATACCAACAAACTTGTGGTTTTAGTGTTGATATTCTGTGAGTTATTTAAAGAGATCACACAGGTACAGGACATATTTATGTTTAGGTTTATGCATGTCTGTGGTGTGATGTGCATGTAGTGGGCTGTTGTGTTGTAAACTGTGTGGATGTGTTTGGGAACAGAAAGATTATTTTACTGCATAAAACGGCGCTGATCACATCAGCTGTTTCTGCCGCTGACACACTCGGCCGGTGAACCACCTGACTCACACAGGCTCCTCCTCCTCCACAGTCCTCGTTTATGAAGAGCTTTACAAACACAACATCAGGCTAACAGCTGGATTCTCCCGTTTCAGTGCCAAACAGCCACTTCCTGCTACAGACAGTAAAGTGGACAGTTTGGCGCTAAACATGTTTTAAAAACTTTAAGCTCTTATTTGTTAAAGCCAGCTTCACACACAGATCTGTGTCAGTGTTTTAGAGCAGGGCTCAGTGGTGTAAATGAGCCTTTATATGCGTTTCATCTCCATTTTTACATTAAACTGAACCAAAACACTGAAAACTTGACCTGATATGTCTGTGGAGGTTCTCATCATACAGTCATGGTAATCTAACGAGCCTGGAAAGAAAAGTGACTTCTTTAAGTTTCTTGAAGATGTTTCATCTCTCGAAACCTCAGCTGATAATCACCCACACCCTTTTTCACACTTTGGCTCATGTGATGAGCCACATGATCAATAGTTGGACAACGACGCTCTTACGGGGTTCATGTTGGTCCTGTTTTTCTCTCCACTAAAACCTCTCTAACGTCACATGTAACAGAACACAGACACATCTGATTATCACGACCCACATCTTTGTCTCACTATGTTTATAAGAAGAGACTGAAAATAATGATTCTCCCAACACATCACCAACACTTTTATGGCAAACAGATAATAGTGAGTGACAAGAGGTGAACTGTTTCACATGCAGTTCACAGGGTAAATACATTTAAACCAAAGACACTGGAAGACAAAATGAAAGGAACTGAAGGTTCAATTCAAGAAGCTCAACAGAACTCAAATGTAACATGATCAAGATTCCCTGTTAAAAACAGATATAGTATAATAGTATACCAGGGCTCTAGAGTGCGACCACATTTTTCAGTGGTGCGACTAAAAAAAAAAGATATTTGGTAGCACCGGTGCGACCAACTGTTCGGGTAACAAAAAAATAAATAAAAAATCTCTGCAACTCTCCGTGTGGCCAACAACAGACACACATTATGCCCCTATCATGGACTAAACCAATCAGAGATAGTCAGGGGCGGGACCTCTCTGATTGGCCGTGGTCCAGTTGAAAGTGCAGGTGGAAGAGGGAGGTGAGTAGCTTGAATAAGGCGATATCAATTCATTAAATCCTGAATTGACTTTTAAATATAACCGTGTTTTGCCAGAAACGCCAGATTCTCAGATTAAAGCTCACAAAACTATTTCAACAACCAACAAACAGCAAATGAGAGCAGGCACACGGATTCTGCACAAAGACGTAAACACAGACCTGACACATCAGAATCAGCTTTGTCTTTCTCGGCTTTCTCACCCGACAGCCCGAACACGGACACGCTGTCGGAGCTCAGCGATTCTGATGCGTCGGGTCCGCGCTGTGTTTACGTCTTTTTGCGCCGATTCTGAGCTGCAGGTTTTGTCTCTCCAACCAAAATTAGCTGAGCCAGCAGCAAAAGAAGCAGCAAACTACGCTTCACATTTGATCAATGTCATCATGAATTCACTCTGACTTTTGCTGTTTTGCTTCCACCACGATAAAAATCACACTTCATACACAGCTCTCTCTCTCTCTCTCTCTCTGTACTTCAAGAACAGTTTCCCGTCTCAAATCTCTGTTTTCTGCATTATCCATTTGCTTATTACCCACCAGTCTACGTTGTTTACACCGCTGTCTTTTTCTTTTTTCACTTAAATGACCTCGGACAAGAAAGCCTAATTTCTGCTGTTCAATACTGAAGAAATTTAAACTTCCTAAAATTATGCAAAATTGCAGAATATAGTCAGAATTTCTGACTGTTTCAGGCTAAATTGAATCGAATCAGGACTTTGAGAACCGGAATCGAATGGATTATAGAAATCAGTGATGATACCCAGCACTAGTGAGCAGCCTAGGCCTGACAGAAGTGGATGTAGCTGTGGGTAATAAGAAAAGATGAAAAGAACTATTGATAACTTTTGTGTTAAGTTAAGGACTGATCCGTCTGAAATTCATAGCCAGCTCTGACACGGTGCCATCAATCTTTGAATGCTGAAAAAACAGCAGTGTATCCAGGAAACACATTATATGCTGCAATAAATGCACTGCCCAAGTGTCCCCTCTCCCCACGGCCTTTCAGCAGCAGGCAGCAGCAAACAGGTCGTCAGAGGAGCCAAGATGATGATTAAGTTTAACATTTTCTACAATATTGACAAAGCAATTTAAGCACAAGTTTGTTAGTTAATAATTTAGAAATGAATATTGTCTGTATGGACTTCCCCCCCCAAAGAAAGTGCACATGTAAAACTGCGGTGTTAAGCGATGCGGTTGAAAAATTTGAGCGCGCCTAACTTTTTAAAGTTAGGCATAGTGGTGCACCCATGTCAAAAAGTTAGTCTAGAGCCCTGTATACTATACTAATAATAGTGTATAGTGTAGTAGTTTACTATACTAATAAATAGAGATGGGTACCGGTGTCCGGTTCTGACATAAACGGTAGTAACCAGACTGAAAAGCAGCGCACATTTCGGTGCTTTTTTTTCCTGAGCTGTGATACACTTTAGATTCTAGCCAATCATTTTACGTTTCCGAGGATAGTAGGCGGGCCCAGGTACGTACGTTCTTTTAGAGCAGAGCTACAGATTGAAAATGCCCAAGGCGAAGCGGCCAAAAGTCTGGCTGTACTTCACAACAAAAGATGCAAACTCAGCAGCCTGCAACAAGTGCTTTAAGCTGATACTGTGATACTGTCAAAGGAGGTAACACCTCAAATCTGATGAAACACCTGGCGACGCATAGCGTTTTTTTTAAAAGCCGAGAAATGCGCCGTGTTTGATAGCTTGCTGCGAGACCTCACACCGAGCACATCTACTGCAGGTGTGGTGCCTGTTAGTTAGCAACATCCCCCAAAAAACCCAAGAGGAGAGTCCTGGCCCCTAGCCCTGCCAGCGTAGCAGAAATGATGACGGATGATGATGATGGCAGCAGCAGCAGCCGTTCTCCTCTGTGTGAGTAGCTTCATGTTGTTCGTGTGTAATTAACGTTGAGTAGGCTAACCACATTATTACATTAATGCACTCTGAGACAGGATATTTCTAACTTTAGAGATGTTGCACAAATGGAAGAAAGCAGTCTTACATATTTGTTTAATATGTGCGCTGAAGGACATGTCCTGGTCAAAAATGACTCCAAGGTTCCTCACAGCATTACTGGAGGCCAAGGTAATGCCATCCAGAGTAAGAATCTGCTTAGATACCATATTTCTAAGATTCTCAGGGCCGAGTACAATAACCTCAGTTTGATCTGAATTAAGAAGCAGAAAGTTAGCGGCCATCCAGGTCTTTATGTCTTTAAGACATTCCTGCAGTTTAACTAATTGGTGTGTGTTACCTGGCTTCATGGATAGATAGAGCTGCGTGTCATCTGCATAGCAGTGAAAATTTATGCTATGTCTTCTAATGATGCTGCCTAAGGGAAGCATGTATAATGTAAACAGAATTGGTCCTAGCACTGAACCCTGTGGAACACCATAGTTGACCTCAGTGTGTGAAGAGGACTCTCCATTTACATGAACAAATTGGAGTCTATTAGATAGATATGATACAAACCACTGCAGCACAGTACCTGTAATACCTACAGCATGTTCTAATCGCTCTAATAGGATATTATGATCAACAGTATCGAACGCAGCACTGAGGTCTAGCAGGACAAGCACAGAGATGAGTCCACTGTCAGAGGCCATAAGAAGATCATTTGTAACCTTCACTAAAGCTGTTTCTGTGCTGTGATGAGCTCTGAAACCTGACTGAAACTCTTCAAATAAGCCGTTCCAATTCATTGCATGTGTTTTACATTAAGAATGGAGGATAAACCGTCCACTTTCACTCTGTCTGTAGCAGCAAGTGGCTCTTTGTTGTTTGGCTAGCTGCACTGAAACAGGAGAATCCAGATGTTAGCTGTAATGTTGGTGTTTGTAAAGCATTTAATAACCAAGGAATGTGTTTTTTTCCCCTAAATTTAACTATTAACCTGCACTGATCAATGATGTTAATGATCACATCTGGACTCACCGAGCCTTTCTGCAGTTCCTCACAGCTGGAATCAGTCTCAGTCGTCCCTCCTTTGAAGCTTTGTACTTCTGCAGGTCCAACTCATCCAGAACCTCCTCTGACATCTGCAGCATGAAGGCCAGAGCTGAGCAGTGGATCTCAGAGAGTTTCTTTGACCTTTTCTTTGACTTCAGGAACTTTTGGATCTCCTGATGTACTGAGAGGTCGTTCATCTCCATCAGACAGTGGAAGATGTTGATGCTTCTGTCAGGAGAGGATTTTGTCTTCCTTTCTTTTAGATTGTTGATGACTCTCTGGATGGTTTCTGGACTGTTCTCTGTCTGACCCAGCAGACCTACTAAGAGTCTCTGGTTGGACTCCAGACAGAGGCCATGAAGGAAGCGAACAAACAGGTCCAGGTGGCCATTTTTACTCCTGAAGGATTTTATTAGTGTTTCCATCAAAAATTTATCCAGAGAGGACTTTTTGTATTTTTTTCCCAGGAACTTCTTCAGCACCTTTGTCTTCCTGTTGGTGTGACAGTGGAACATGTAGACTGCAGCCAGAAACTCCTGAATGCTCAGATGAACAAAGCAGTAAACTGGTTTCTGGAAGATCACACACTCTCTTTTGAAGATCTCTGTACAAACTCCTGAGTACACCGAGGCCTCTGTCACATCCAGACCACACTGCTCCAGGTCTTCTTGGTAGAACATGATGTTTCCTTTCTCCAGATGTTCAAACGCCAGCCTCCCCAGCTTCAGAAGAACTTCCCTGTCAGCCTCCGTCAGCTCCTGTGGACTCGTCTCATGTCCCTCATGGTACTTGTTCTTCTTCCTCTTTGTCTGAACCAGCAGGAAGTGTGAGTACATGTCAGTCAGGGTCTTGGGCAGCTCTCCTCTCTGCTCTGTAGTCAACATGTGCTCCAGAACTGTAGCAGTGATCCAGCAGAAGACTGGGATTCTACACATGATGTGGAGGCTCCTGGATGTCTTCATGTGGGAGATGATTCTGCTGGACAGCTCTTCATCACTGAATCTCCTCCTGAAGTACTCCTCCTTCTGGGCGTCAGTGAAGCCTCGTACTTCTGTTAGCCTGTCGACACATGTAGGAGGGATCTGATTGGCTGCTGCAGGTCGGGAAGTTATCCAGACGCGAGCCGAGGGAAGCAGATTCCCCTGGATGAGGTTTGTCAGCAGCTGGCTGACTGATGACTTCTGTGTGACATCAGACAGCAGCTTCCTGTTGGTGAAATCCAATGAAAGTCTGCTTTCATCCAGGCCGTCAAAGATGAACAAAAGCTGAGAGACAGCCAGCTTCTCTGCTGTGACCTTCTGTAATGTTGGATGGAAAACATGGAGCAGCTCCAGAAGACTGTACTGCTCATCTCTGATCAGGTTCAGCTCCTGAATGAAAGCAGAACCACCACACTGACATGTTGGTTCTCCAAGCCCTCTGCCCAGTCCAGAGTGAACTTCTGCACTGAGAAGGTTTTTCCAACACCAGCCACGCCGTTGGTCAGAACCACTCTGATGGCTCTCTGTTGGTCAGGTAAAGCTTTAAAGATGTCCTGGCACCTGATTGGAGCGTCATGGAGGGCGTCCATCTTGGAAGCTGTCTCCAGCTGCCTCACCTCATGTTGGGTATGAACCTCTTCACTCTGTCCCTCTGTGATGTAGAGCTCAGTGTAGATCCTGTTGAGGAGGGTTCTACTTCCTGTTTCATCACTTCCTTCAGTCACACGTTCACATCTCCTCCTCAGACTGATCTATGTTCATCTAAAACCTCCTGGAGACCAACATCTGCTGAAAGAAAGAAAAACAGAAAGAAAACTCTTCAATGTCTGAACAACAACAAGAAGTCCAGTTTTCAGAAACGAGTCCATCAGCAGACAGATGTTCAGTCTTACTTTGTACACAGCTGCTCTGACTGGCTGTCTGCAGTCCAGCTCTGCTTCTGGATCTTTCTCCACACTGGGGACAGGACGAGTCTCCTGATGAAGCAGACTGGTCCCAGTATGAGGAGATGCACTGTCTGCAGAACCAGTGTCCACAGCTGGTAGAGACTGGATCCTTCAGGACGTCCTGACACAAAGCACAGCAGGACAGCTGCTCCTCCTCACAAACACCGCTCCTCTTCCTCTTCCTCCCTCTGTGAACACATTTCTTTATCAGTAAAATCATTGACTGTCAGTGACAAACATCCAGATTTGATGACACTGTGCAGAAGCTCTGATGGTCACAGAGAAAAGTCAAAGTGGAGAAACTTGTGTTTGAGTTCAGAATCCAAGTTTCCTTTGCTGTTCCTGTCTTATTAAACACAGAGTGATCAGCCTACAAACTCCACAGTAAAAGCCTTCATCACACAGCTGATTATGTCCTTCACTGGATGTACTGGAAGTTTGGGATCCATTACTTTGAACTGACCTTTGACCTCCTCTAAAAACTGTGGTGGAGCAGCGGTGTCACATTCAGAGCTTTCAGCTTTATTTTGAAAGAGTTCCGTCAGCAGGAAGTGAACTTCTGGGTTCTGATTTTCTTTCTCTTATTTTACAGAAGTGAAGAAGAAGAACTAAAAGCTTTGAAATGATCTGAGTGATATTTTTGAACATTACAAACTGAGTTCAGCCTCCAGCAGTAACTTTGTTTCATGATGCCTCCTGATGATGTGATGTTTGATTACAAACCTGTTTATGTGTCAGACATTCATCACATGAACACAGGCAGAAAAAAGCAGCCAATGAAACAAATGACAGAAACGTCTTCATTCACTGCCATCATCCATGTTTTCTATGTGCAGATGTTTGTAAAGAACACGTGTGCAGCGCTTTGTTCTGAGTATCTGCTGTCAGCACACAGAGCAGCAATAACTACAACCACACGTTTCTGTAGATGCTGAACATCAGCCTGGAGGAATCTGACCTCAGGTCTGCACACAGAGCAGCTTCACCTTTGGGATGATGCTGCTTCAGCTCCTTCTACAATCAGGCAGAAGCTTCTGCTCCATCAGGACACAAACAGAGAGGAGCTTCTATCCTCAGACCATCAAGTCCTAAATCAGAACGTGCTCCCCTCATAGCAGCACCATCAGGGTTTAAACAGGACCTCACATCATGTTCTTGTCTCACTGTCATATTTCAGATCATATCTGATTCATTATGACGTCACAGCTGCTGCACTGATCCTGCTGCTTCATTACTGCTGATATCACTCTGCTCACTCTGCTCAGTTACTCTGTTTACATCACTTTGCTCATCTGCTCTGCTCTGTCAGTACATGCTGTGCTAATGTGGCACAAAGCACGTTAACATTACATCTGCACAATGTTTCATTATTGCATTTAATGATTGTTTCTAATGTTTTGTCCAGTCACAGGAGCAGCTCAGCACATTTCACTGTGTTGGACGTGTTTGACGATGCCTGTGACAAATAAGGAGCCTCGGACTCTTCAATCTTCTTCTTTCTTTGGAGATCAGCTCAGTGGCCTGTTGAGACCATCTTTCTGTTTCTGATGACTCAGTTCAGATAATTATCCTGATACTTTCTTTTAAAATGTGATGGAATCATTTATCTGACCTTCTGGCATAAATACACCAAAACAGTCCCAAACACCATAAACCACCACGTTACACACAGAGCTGTTCTGTTCCTCGTCACTAAATTCAAAGCTGATGTTGGTCGTATCTGTTCTGGGCTGTCAGAGACAGAAAGATGACTCTCACAGACTGATGCTACAGATTTGTGTCACATCCTCACAAGTCTGTTTGATTCATGCACACACACACACACACACACACACACACACACACACACACACACACACGTTCTCATAAAAATACAAGAAACTAAAAAAACACTTTTTAAATATTAAAAGTAGACTTTATATCAGATCAACTTAGAAAGTGCAACTTTTACTTTGAAGGGGAACAGTCTGGGTCTCCGGTTGTGTCACGCTTTTTCTAAGAAAACTAATAACCAATTCCAATATTCTTCTCTCGTTTGTGTAACTGGGTCATCTTTGTATCATTTATATTTTAGATCACATTTATGCAGAAATATATATTTTTAAAAAATCATAATAAAGTGGTCACAAAATTTCAAACAACCATAAATGAGTCAGCAGATCTCTCACATGGTCAGCTGAGCTCCATGATTGAAGAACATTGTTGCTGCAGGTTCATCACTGAAGACTGGAGGTTTGTGTTTGGATGCATCACTCCTCACAGACACACAGCTGGATGCTGCAGATGCTGCTCCGTCCTCTTCCTCCATCTTCTTGATGTCAGGGTGGAGTTAGTCTGAGAGGTAAACACACACACTCAGAGGTGCTGTTGTACTGGAAGCATCACACTGACGGGTTTCTAATGTTGGAGCTTTGGCCCTAAAGCCCAAACCAGGAAACTACTGTCAGGCTCAAAATGACTTCAGATTATTCATCACAGAGTTTATAGATCACAGGACACGTTACAGTTTTACTGTCGATGTTTTAGTTTAAAAAAAATGCTGTGATAAGGTCTTACTGTGAATCTGCGCGCTCATTGGCTAATAACTTGAGATTGACAGGTGGTTATCCAATCAGCGTGCGGCCTCACACGGACATAAAACTTTTTACTTAAAGTTTGTTTCTGAAGGGATTTTCAGATCAGACCTGATGTTTCTGCCACAGCCTGTTTACCGATATAATCAATATCAGATATCAGAGCAACAGAAACCTCGGTGATCAGGACGCCGGGACTGAGAACAGGAAGTGGCTCAAACGTCACAGTTTCATAAAGTCAGCCTGACTCACCGAGTTTCTGTCGCCATTTTAGTTTTTAAAAATGCCGTGATGGGGGGGGGGCCTTACTGTGAATCCGCACGCTCATTGGCTAATAACTTGAGACTGACAAGTCGTTATCCAATGAGCGCGCGGCCTCTCCCGACATAAAGTTGTTTCCTTTGAAAAACCAAAGTCTGATTAGTCAAAGGAGTTTGCAAAGTCTGATTATTTTTGCCTCCGCTGACGGAGCCTGTTGTTCCCGCCACAGAGACACAGTAATGTCAGAGCGGTGTTAACACTCACCTGCCGCAGCTCCACCTTCCTCCTCCTGCTGCTCTGAACAGGATCAACACTTTCACTTTCACTGCTCCTCCCTAAACACAGAGGATCCTGGGATTTTTAGTTTTTATCCTTCGTTCACCCTTCTTTAGTCATCCAGGACACGCACTGCATTTTGGGACAGTTACTGACCCCATATCTGGGGCTCTTCTCAGCTCTTTCCGGGGGTGGGGTGCCCTCGGACCTCGGGCCTCTGGGACTGGGGTTTGGTCTGCTCTGGCGCGACTGGCTGCCGGCAGGCTCGTCATCGCAGCCCCCTGCGCCCTCTGTACCTTGGCTACTGGGTGACTCCAAGTGACTCCTTCAAATTACAAACATATATATTGTTTATTAATAAGCAAATATTATGCAAAAAAACAAAAATGCTCAGAAGTTTGCCAGAGAGATTTAAAGCTTAGAAATGTCATGGTCTGTGTGCGGCAGGCAGGAATGGAGGACCTGATATGCAGACTCACGGAGGCAAAAGTGAACTCAAACTCAGGTTTATTGCTGGACATGAGGAAAACTAACTAAACTGAGGAACACCAACCAAACTAGACAGGCAAGGCAGGCGGACAGAACACACAGTGTGGTATGAGGAAGAACACGATGACATGCAGAGGAAGACACTGACACTAAATACAAGAGAGGAACAGGCAGACCAGAAAATAACAGACATGAAACATAACTGAGACAAGGAGACAAGGACACAGGGAAGGCATCGTAACAAAACTAAAAACTACACATCAGGAAACCTTAACATGAGTAGTGGAGCAAGGAATACTAAAACTAAATAAATACAAAATAAAAACTATAGACACATATCATAACCAAAGCCACTGGGTCACCAGACCCAGGTAAACTAACACCAAAAAGTTGCCTGGTACAAGGAAAAGTCACTGCTTTATTGAGAGAGGAAGAGAAGGATGTTCAGGTTGTGTTTATGCATCCATCCGGCCCTGCTGCAGGTTTCATCTGGCCGACAAAGGAAGAGAACTGCTCAGAGTTATTGATGCACACAGAAAGTCACTGAAAATGTCTGAACTAAACACTCTTATATGGAGAAAATTTTAAGCTTTAATCTTTAATAGTTTTGAGATATTCATGTTCAAACATTCCTCAGATTTCAGTGTGCAAAAAAATGGCCTGGAAGTGGCTCAGTGGACCATTTTATCTTCCAAAGTATTTAAAATATGAAGGTTCACAGCAATCACCATATATGTTCAAACTTTGCATTATAACATTTCTGGAGAAATCAGAGATAGAAAATAAAAGTTCCTTTTTGAGATGGAATGACTTTTGTTTTGTTCTTTCACACTAAAAGGTTGAACGACTGAACACTTTCACTTTCATTGCCCTTCCCCATTTACAAGAAATCAGCTGAGATTTGGTGTGTGTGTGTGTGTGTGTGTGTGTGTGTGTGTGTGTGTGTGTGTGTTGTAAACCACCAGAAGTAGTGTATAGTGCTTTATCACACACATGCAGGCGCAAAGTTGACATAGCTGATGTGTCATAGTTGGCACATCTGTTAGTCGACTGTAACTAATCACATAATCAAATATTAAAAATGACTTAATTAATAAAATCATGTCGAGTTCATGAGCCTCTCCCTGTCTGATCATCTTCAACAATTGAAAGAGACATTTTCTCTTTTCTGTGTTGTTGTATTTCACATTTGGACACTAGGGGGCGATAACATTTAAACAAGGCATTCATTGGCTGTGCCAACAGTGTGTAGCAGTGTCCTCTACAGGCCTCGAGGGTCGGTGTCCTGCAGGCTTTAGATGTGACCTTGATCCAACACAGCTGATTTAAATCACTAAATGACCTCCTCCACATATCTTGTAGTTCTCCAGAAGCCTGGTAATAAACTAATCATTTGATTCAGGGGTGCTGACCCAGGGTGTTATCTAAAAACTGCAGGACACCGGCCCTCGAGGCCTGGAGTTCTCCACCCCTGCTCTACAGGTTTGTCAGCACTGACCCAGTTAGGCTGGGCTGTCTCTGTGTAAGTGAAACTGAAACTCAATGTTTGTACAAAAGGCCCGGTTGTTATGGTTTTATTCTGTTCAGTTGTTAGTTTCTCCGGTAGTTTTTTTAGAGTTGTCAGTAGAGGATACCTCACCGCTTTGTATGTGAGAGACAATGGGCAGGGAGGAACCTGGGCGTGGCACCTGAGCTTTTCTGCTTAGTTTATTCCCAACCTGTGTTTATGTTGATGTACTCTTGAGTTGTTGATGTGAACACCTTAGTAATTGAGGATTTTCTTTCTGTTCCTTTCAGAGACCACACCCACACACACCTAAACCTGTATACTGTGCTAACTAGAAGTTTTTCATTATTAAGTGGACTGAATATTTAAAAGAACACAAAGCAAACAAGAGAAAAGAGAAAACCAAAGAAGAGCCGATTACCTGTTTAATTCAGCTGGCTGTATCAAACTAGTATTAAAATGTAAATGTGATTTCTCTCCTGATGAAATAATATTGATGATTTTTGTCAGGAAGCACTCACAGCAGGTTATTAGCTTACAAACAGAACTTCTCCCCCACAGTTATTTCAGTGGGAAAAGCTTTTTATCCCATAATGTCAGAAATGATGGAATCCTCTGTAATAATTATGTGTGCCTATGCCAAGAGGCACACATATTACTATTCGTCGGATTTATTATTCTTATTATTATGTGTGCCTATATTATTATTATTATTATTATTATTATTCTCCATCCGCCTAAATTTCGCACGTATCACGCCCGCAGTTTTGAGAAAAGCTTCATATATGTTACCTCATTTTGTGCGGCTGGATCTGGAATGGTGTGCTATGACTTTTGGTGTTTATGACTTTTATAGTTTTTAAATATTAATATTTTTAGTGAAAATTTTCCCGCAGCTCCTCTGCCAAACAGTTTTGACAATAGGATTACATATGTTACATCATTTTGTGCGCCTGGAGCTGGACTATTATGTTGTGACTTTTGGTGTTTATGACTTTTATAGTTTTTAAATATTAATATTTTAGTACAAATTTAGGCCAATTTTCATCTGCTTTTGGCACCAAATAAACAGACTTCATTTGTGGTGTGTTGGCTCTCTCTAGTGGTATACCGGGAGTAGTACGGCCTAAAGGGATTTATCCTTGTGTTGAAAACTCCATATCCCACAATTCATAGCACGCCTCTACAGAGTCAAACAATGGCGGACACCACTGCTTTTATATGTCTTTTATTCGTTTTATATGTCTTTTATTAGGTGTTTCTAGGTCAAATATTCGCTTTATCAAGACAATAAACAATTCTCTTAAGTTTAAGATATTTTAGCTAAGCAGGCGCTAGAATGTAGGTGTGTAAACTTCAAATATCTGATCGCTTGTCTGTGTTTATCAAGACTTATTTTTCCCATATTTGATGCTGGTCGACAGTTGTGCTCTGCAGCTATCACACCGTGTGACAGGTCCTGCCTGACAGCAAGGCGGTGAGGCCTAGCGATCGTCCGCTGTTTGCTAACGCAGAGGTCAATCGTGGATGAAGGCAATGGATGAACTGAATTTCAGGTAAGGACCTCTCTATTTCAGATATGTCGTTTATTTCAACAGTTCTCTTATGTGTTGCTGATCTCGCAAATGCTAGCGCACAGAATCGGAGTTACAGCTGGATGTGTGAAAAAAAATAACTAAAAGTTGTTTGGTGGTGTCTGTATAGCTGGACTTAGTTTACAACGATGATGCTGGCATGTGGCTAATAACTGAGTTGTTTGTGGTGACACAAAAGGACTATGTGTGTGACAGAAAGGACACGCCGCGATCGAGACATAAAGGCGGTGCTACCACCGCGACCGGTGTTTGCTAACGGAGGTCAATCGTGGATCAGGGAAAGCGAAGGCAGGAGCGTGAGGTGAACTGAATTTCAGGTAAGAAGTTATGACCTGCACTCTATTTGGGTCAGATATAAACCGAGTTTAGGTGTAGTTTATTTAGCAGCAGTTCTCTTATGTGTTGCTGATAGCCGGCTAGCTAGCTAGCGCCGCTAGCATAGTTAGCTAGCACCGCTAGCGACCCTTCGTGAAAAAGCACCCAGGCTTGGCTTATATTGAGGCGGGTGAAACTCGTGTCAGCACCGGTCGCTCGCCGACAGTATGTGTTTTAGCTGGACTTATTTTTCGTTTATATGGACCGATGATTTATTTATTTATTCATTTTAGTAACGGTATAAACAGTGAAAGGTGGTGGATTGGCCAGATGTAAACTTCAAATATCTGCTCGTGTTACCAAGACATCCCATATTAGCTCTGATGTTTTCGGTGCCTGCAAAGAGCTAGACAGGTAGCTAGCTAACCCGAGCTGGCTGTCTTTTGACTCAGGGTCATAGCTGGACTTATTTTTCGTTTTTATGAGCCGATGAGGGTTTTTTTTAGTAACGGTACAAACAGTGAAAGGCGGTGGATTGTCCAGATGCTGGTCGATGTGGAAAAAATAACTGAGTTGTTTGGTAGTCGCTGACGCGAGCTACAACCGAGGGCAGCTATCCACCGTGTGTGTCAGAAAGAACATGCGGGGGAGCGAGGCGGCGGGCGACCGCCGATCGACGGTGGTAGATCGTGGATCAGGGAAACCGAAGGCAGGAGAAGCAGGCGGCTGCCGGTCGGAGCGTGAGGTGAACTGAATTTCAGGTAAGAAGTTATGACCTGCACTCTATTTGGGTCAGATATAAACCGAGTTTAGGTGTAGTTTATTTTCGTTGTGCTGACTTTTTACAATCAGTTATAATAACTCGTACTGCGTGGTAGCTAGCACGATGGAGTTTCTATACAGCTGTGTGCGCTAAGTTACTGATGTTGAACTTTATGACAGCCTCCCTGTCATTCTCTCGCCTGTTCAAACTTCAGTCATGAAACTGATCAATGATCGGCTTTTCTCTCTTGTTTGTTTATCGCGCTAAACAACAGCAGCACGTTTAAGCTTGATCAGCTGTTGTTAGAATTCATTTGATTTTAATTTCTAGTATCAGCTGATGTTTGCTGGAGCCACAGCTGTAGAAGCGGCTGGTCGAAACCAGGAGATGACCTTACTGAATCATCAGAGCTGAACTGGTGATGGAGAAACAGGTTTACCTTTTTTTAGGTGACATGAATGAGTTGAAGGAAGTTATGAACTGTTTCTGAGAGAAATAAACACCAAGCTCCTTTTTATTTAGCTGACAGCTGGTAACTGTGCAGGGGCGGATCTAGCAAAGCTTTTGCCAGGGGCCAGGTAGGGCATTAACAGAGAAAGGTGGACACAAAGATATACTTTTCTTTCTTACTCTCATACAGGGAGTGCAGAATTATTAGGCAAGTTGTATTTTTGAGGAATAATTTTATTATTGAACAACAACCATGTTCTCAATGAACCCAAAAACACATTAATATCAAAGCTGAATGTTTTCGGAAGTAGTTTTTAGTTTGTGTTTAGTTTTAGCTATTTTAGGGGATATCTGTGTGTGCAGGTGACTATTACTGTGCATAATTATTAGGCAACTTAACAAAAAACAAATATATACCCATTTCAATTATTTATTTTACCAGTGAAACCAATATAACATCTCCACATTCACAAATATACATTTCTGACATTCAAAACAAAACAAAAACAAATCAGCGACCAATATAGCCACCTTTCTTTGCAAGGACACTCAAAAGCCTGCCATCCATGGATTCTGTCAGTGTTTTGATCTGTTCACCATCAACATTGCGTGCAGCAGCAACCACAGCCTCCCAGACACTGTTCAGAGAGGTGTACTGTTTTCCTCCTTGTAAATCTCACATTTGATGATGGACCACAGGTTCTCAATGGGGTTCAGATCAGGTGAACAAGGAGGCCATGTCATTAGTTTTTCTTCTTTTAAACCCTTTCTTGCCAGCCACGCTGTGGAGTACTTGGACGCGTGTGATGGAGCATTGTCCTGCATGAAAATCATGTTTTTCTTGAAGGATGCAGACTTCTTCCTGTACCACTGCTTGAAGAAGGTGTCTTCCAGAAACTTGCAGTAGGACTGGGAGTTGAGCTTGACGCCATCCTCAACCCGAAAAGGCCCCACAAGCTCACCTTTGATGATACCAGCCCAAACCAGTACTCCACCTCCACCTTGCTGGCGTCTGAGTGGGACTGGAGCTCTCTGCCCTTTACCAATCCAGCCACGGGCCCATCCATCTGGCCCATCAAGACTCACTCTCATTTCATCAGTCCATAAAACCTTAGAAAATCAGTCTTGAGATATTTCTTGGCCCAGTCTTGACGTTTCAGCTTGTGTGTCTTGTTCAGTGGTGGTCGTCTTTCAGCCTTTCTTACCTTGGCCATGTCTCTGAGTATTGCACACCTTGTGCTTTTGGGCACTCAGTGATGTTGCAGCTCTGAAATATGGCCAAACTGGTGGCAAGTGGCATCTTGGCAGCTGCACGCTTGACTTTTCTCAGTTCATGGGCAGTTATTTTGCCCCTTGGTTTTCCACACGCTTCTTGCGACCCTGTTGACTATTTTGAATGAAACGCTTGATTGTTCGATGATCATGCTTCAGAAGCTTTGCAATTTTAAGACTGCTGCATGCCTCTGCAAGATATCTCACTATTTTTGACTTTTCTGAGCCTGTCAAGTCCTTCTTTTGACCCATTTTGCCAAAGGAAAGGAAGTTGCCTAATAATTATGCACACCTGATATAGGGTGTTGATGTCATTAGACCATACCCCTTCTCATTACAGAGATGCACATCACCTAATATGCTTAATTGGTAGTAGGCTTTCGAGCCTATACAGCTTGGAGTAAGACAACATGCATGAAGGGGATGATGTGGACAAAATACTCATTTGCCTAATAATTCTGCACTCCCTGTATAAAATATTTAGCTTTTATTAAATAGTTATCTGAATCTTACAACCAAAGTTTGTATAATAATACACAAGATTGGCTGTAGACCATTGTTCATCATTCAGAACACTGTGTAAAAATAACAAAAACAAAAAGTGAATGCAAAAGTGCATAAATATTTATTTTACGTGTTTGATATGTGTGGCGGGCGTGGTCTGCAGTGCCGCTGCAGGGGAGGTGGACCCACCTGAGGGGCATCTGCAATCACACCTCTCGGGCGTAGTCTGTGCTCTCTCGGCTGTTTTTGGGTGTGTGTCGGGCTGTGAGTTGAAAAGCTACAGCTGGCTGGGAGGGTACATCAACCATGTGTGAAAAGTGGTCCATAACGTACTGGTTCAAAGTGTGTTCGTGCAAACATTGTCGGGGTCTGCCGTGGTACAGAGGACTTCTGCTTATGAACCTGTGTGCACAGCGTCTGCAAATCGGGGGGCTGTACAAAGTGACCTCATCTTTACCCAAAACTGTAAGCTGTCATCTGTGAGGGTAGCGAGCGGTGTTTGTTTTACCATAATTCATGGTGGAGAATGGCTGCTCTTCTGAGTTTTGCTGTCTGTAGCCGTATGAATGGAAAACTACACAGATTAGCAGCGGCATAGGCACACATAAAATTTCTTCTGAAATTTTCGCTTTCTAGTAATAATACTAATACTACTACTACTACTACTAATAATAATAATACTTATTATTATTATTGTTATTATTGTTATTATTGAATACATGGAACGGTCCCAACGCAGGTTTGTCTTTAATCCAAAGTGACTTGAGAGCAGATCCACTCTGCAGTCTGCTGCTATCTGTGTAACCAACATCGGCTCCATCATAAACGGATCCAATTCTGCAGGTTTTATGGCTCCTACATTTTGTCCTGTCAGGTTCCAGCTGAATCGTTAGACTTCAAATGAGGATCCATCTTCCTGTGGTCAAAGGTCAAGTTGGGTAAATGATGACAGCAGACACAAAAAAGAGAGCACGCTGATGAAAATGACTCTTCTTCCTCCTAGTTTTTACCCCATCAATGTAGGATTTAGAAATTCATACCATATACGAGGAGGCTGAGGGGCACCGCGGGCTGCCAGCAGTGTTTGATATCACGCTCAGCACTGACATGTCTTCATATTTATGCTCCTCTGGATTCAAACGCTGCTCTTTATTTACCTGTTGCCATGGTGAATCGTAGTAACTCAGAGCTGAGTTTAAACTGGAACCAGAAACTCAGGCTTAACCCTGAAGTTAGCTGGATAAGATGGAGCCTCAGCTTCACCTGCAGACTGGCCGACACGATGACCACAACTCTGCACTGTGCTGATGAAAGCTCCTCTACAAATGATCACTGAATACATCCAAGCAGAGCAGCTGTGGAGTCTTTTTCTTTCTAATGCTGAGCACACAGGACAGTAAACGTCTCTGTGAACAGCAAACAAAACACAAACTAACAGGACATGAAGCAGCGGCTAGTTCAACACAGCCGGGCTTTCTCTGTGTGAGAGAGAAACATGAAGATGAAACCAGGAGATGTCCTTACTGAATCATCAGAGCTGAACAGGTGATGGAGAAACAGGTTTACCTTTTAGGTGACATGAATGAGTTGAAGTTATGAACTGTTTCTGAGAGACAAATAACACCAGGATCCTTTTCTAAGTAGCTGACAGCTGGTAACTGTGCAGGGGCGGGTCTAGCAAAGCTTTGCCAGGGGGCCAGGTAGGGCATTAACAGGGAAAGGGGGGCACAAAGAAATACTTTTTCTTTCTTATTATGTGTGCCTATGGAAAGAGGCACACATATTACTATTCGTCGGATTTATTATTCTTATTATTATTATGTGTGCCTATGCCAAGAGGCACACATATTACTATTCGTCGGATTTATTATTCTTATTATTATTATTCTCCATCTTCCGCCTAAATTTTCGCACGTATCACGCCCGCAGTTTTGAGACAAGCTTCATATATGTTACCTCATTTTGTGCGGCCGGATCTGGAATGGTGTGCTATGACTTTTGGTGTTTATGAATTTTATAGTTTTTAAATATTAATATTTTAGTGAAAATTTTCCCGCTCCTCTGCCAAACAGTTTTGACATTAGGATTACATATGTTAGATCATTTTGTGCGGCTGGAGCTGGACTATTATGTTGTGACTTTTGGTGTTTATGACTTTTATAGTTTTTTAAATATTAATATTTTAGTACAAATTTAGGCCAATTCATCTTTGGCGCCAAATAAACAGACTTCATTTGTGGTGTCTTGGCTCTCTCTAGTGGTATACCGGGAGTAGTACAGCCGAAAAGATTTATCCTTGTGTTGAAAACTCCATATCCCACAATTCATAGCACGCCTCTACAGAGTGAACAATGGCGGCCACCACTTGCGTTTTATATGTCTTTTATTCGTGTTTCTAGGTCACAAAATAAACTTTTAAGATATTTTCAGGCGAGAATGTAGGTGTGTAAACTTCAAATATCTGCTTGTTTTATCAAGACATCCCATATTTAGCGACAGTGCTCTGACGACGTCGGTCCTGCCTGACAGCTAGCCCGGCTACCTAGCTAGCTGCCGCACTTGGCTGCAAATGGATAGCGAGGGACTCTCTCTGTCGTTTCACCTCCCGGTCTCGCAAATGCTCGCACAGAATCGGAGTTACAGCTGGATGTGGAAAAAATAACTGAGTTGTTTGGTGGTGCTATAACGCGGAGCTACAACAGTGGGCAGCTATCCACGGTGTATGACAGAAAGGACATGCCAAACATCACCGATCGACCGGTGTTTGCTAACGCGGAGGTCAATCGTGGATCAGGGAAAGCGAAGGCAGGAGCGTGAGGTGAACTGAATTTCAGGTAAGAAGTTATGACCTGCACTCTATTTGGGTCAGATATAAACCGAGTTTAGGTGTAGTTTATTTAGCAGCAGTTCTCTTATGTGTTGCTGATAGTCGGCTAGCTAGCTAGCGCCGCTTAGCATAGTTAGCTAGCACCGCTTAGCGACCCTGTGAAAAAGCACCCAGGCTTGGCTTATATTGAGGCGGGTGAAACTCGTGTCAGCACCGGTCGTCGCCGACAGTATGTGTTTTAGCTGGACTTATTTTTCGTTTATATGGACCGATGATTTATTTATTTATTCATTTTAGTAACGGTATAAACAGTGAAAGGTGGTGGATTGGCCAGATGTAAACTTCAAATATCTGCTCGTGTTACCAAGACATCCCATATTAGCTCTGATGTTTTCGGTGCCTGCAAAGAGCTAGACAGGTAGCTAGCTAACCCGAGCTGGCTGTCTTTTGACTCAGGGTCATAGCTGGACTTATTTTTCGTTTTTATGAGCCGATGAGGGTTTTTTTTAGTAACGGTACAAACAGTGAAAGGCGGTGGATTGTCCAGATGCTGGTCGATGTGGAAAAAATAACTGAGTTGTTTGGTGATCGCTGACGGAGCTACAACCGAGGGCAGCTATCCACGGTGTGTGTCAGAAAGAACATGCGGGAGCAGGCGGCGGCGACCGCCGATCGACCGGTGGTAGATCGTGGATCAGGGAAACCGAAGGCAGGAGAAGCAGGCGGCTGCCGGTCGGAGCGTGAGGTGAACTGAATTTCAGGTAAGAAGTTATGACCTGCACTCTATTTGGGTCAGATATAAACCGAGTTTAGGTGTAGTTTATTTTCGTTGTGATGACTTTTTACAATCAGTTATAATAACTCGTACTGCGTGGTAGCTAGCACGATGGAGTTTCTATACAGCTGTGTGCGCGCTAAGTTACTGATGTTGAACTTTATGACAGCCTCCCCTGTCATTCTCTCGCCTGTTCAAACTTCAGTCATGAAACTGATCAATGATCGGCTTTTCTCTCTTGTTTGTTTATCGCGCTAAACAACAGCAGCACGTTTAAGCTTGATCAGCTGTTGTTAGAATTCATTTGATTTTAATTTCTAGTATCAGCTGATGTTTGCTGGAGCCACAGCTGTAGAAGCGGCTGGTCGAAACCAGGAGATGACCTTACTGAATCATCAGAGCTGAACTGGTGATGGAGAAACAGGTTTACCTTTTTTTAGGTGACATGAATGAGTTGAAGGGAGGTTATGAACTGTTTCTGAGAGAAATAAACACCAAGCTCCTTTTTTTATTTAGCTGACAGCTGGTAACTGTGCAGGGGCGGATCTAGCAAAGCTTTTGCCAGGGGCCAGGTAGGGCATTAACAGAGAAAGGTGGACACAAAGATATACTTTTCTTTCTTACTCTCATACAGGGAGTGCAGAATTATTAGGCAAGTTGTATTTTTGAGGAATAATTTTATTATTGAACAACAACCATGTTCTCAATGAACCCAAAAACACATTAATATCAAAGCTGAATGTTTTCGGAAGTAGTTTTTAGTTTGTGTTTAGTTTTAGCTATTTTAGGGGGATATCTGTGTGTGCAGGTGACTATTACTGTGCATAATTATTAGGCAACTTAACAAAAAAAAAATATATACCCATTTCAATTATTTATTTTTACCAGTGAAACCAATATAACATCTCCACATTCACAAATATACATTTCTGACATTCAAAAACAAAACAAAAACAAATCAGCGACCAATATAGCCACCTTTCTTTGCAAGGACACTCAAAAGCCTGCCATCCATGGATTCTGTCAGTGTTTTGATCTGTTCACCATCAACATTGCGTGCAGCAGCAACCATAGCCTCCCAGACACTGTTCAGAGAGGTGTACTGTTTTCCCTCCTTGTAAATCTCACATTTGATGATGGACCACAGGTTCTCAATGGGGTTCAGATCAGGTGAACAAGGAGGCCATGTCATTAGTTTTTCTTCTTTTAAACCCTTTCTTGCCAGCCACGCTGTGGAGTACTTGGACGCGTGTGATGGAGCATTGTCCTGCATGAAAATCATGTTTTCTTGAAGGATGCAGACTTCTTCCTGTACCACTGCTTGAAGAAGGTGTCTTCCAGAAACTGGCAGTAGGACTGGGAGTTGAGCTTGACTCCATCCTCAACCCGAAAAGGCCCCACAAGCTCATCTTTGATGATACCAGCCCAAACCAGTACTCCACCTCCACCTTGCTGGCGTCTGAGTGGGACTGGAGCTCTCTGCCCTTTACCAATCCAGCCACGGGCCCATCCATCTGGCCCATCAAGACTCACTCTCATTTCATCAGTCCATAAAACCTTAGAAAAATCAGTCTTGAGATATTTCTTGGCCCAGTCTTGACGTTTCAGCTTGTGTGTCTTGTTCAGTGGTGGTCGTCTTTTAGCCTTTCTTACCTTGGCCATGTCTCTGAGTATTGCACACCTTGTGCTTTTGGGCACTCCAGTGATGTTGCAGCTCTGAAATATGGCCAAACTGGTGGCAAGTGGCATCTTGGCAGCTGCACGCTTGACTTTTCTCAGTTCATGGGCAGTTATTTTGCGCCTTGGTTTTTCCACACGCTTCTTGCGACCCTGTTGACTATTTTGAATGAAACGCTTGATTGTTCGATGATCACGCTTCAGAAGCTTTGCAATTTTAAGACTGCTGCATGCCTCTGCAAGATATCTCACTATTTTTGACTTTTCTGAGCCTGTCAAGTCCTTCTTTTGACCCATTTTGCCAAAGGAAAGGAAGTTGCCTAATAATTATGCACACCTGATATAGGGTGTTGATGTCATTAGACCATACCCTTCTCATTACAGAGATGCACATCACCTAATATGCTTAATTGGTAGTAGGCTTTCGAGCCTATACAGCTTGGAGTAAGACAACATGCATGAAGGGGATGATGTGGACAAAATACTCATTTGCCTAATAATTCTGCACTCCTGTATAAAATATTTAGCTTTTATTAAATAGTTATCTGAATCTTACAACCAAAGTTTGTATAATAATACACAAGATTGGCTGTAGACCATTGTTCATCATTCAGAACACTGTGTAAAAATAACAAAAACAAAAAGTGAATGCAAAAGTGCATAAATATTTATTTTACGTGTTTGATATGTGTGGCGGGCGTGGTCTGCAGTGCCGCTGCAGGGGAGGTGGACCCACCTGAGGGGCATCTGCAATCACACCTCTCGGGCGTAGTCTGTGCTCTCTCGGCTGTTTTTGGGTGTGTGTCGGGCTGTGAGTTGAAAAGCTACAGCTGGCTGGGAGGGTACACCAACCATGTGTGAAAAGTGGTCCATAACGCATACTGGTTCAAAGTGTGTTCGTGCAAACATTGTCGGGGTCTGCCGTGGTACAGAGGGACTTCTGCTTATGAACCTGTGTGCACAGCGTCTGCAAATCGGGGCTGTACAAAGTGACCTCATCTTTACCCAAAACTGTAAGCTGTCATCTGTGAGGCGCGAGCGGTGTTTGTTTTTACCATAATTCATGGTGGAAAATGGCTGCTCTTCTGAGTTTTGCTGTCTGTAGCCGTATGAATGGAAAACTACACAGATTAGCAGCGGCATAGGCACACATAAAATTTCTTCTGAAATTTTCCCTTTCTAGTTATTATTGTGTGGATGCTTTATGCATCCACACTATTGAGTTCCTGTTTCTCTTTATTCTTTATTATTATTATCCTACTTTATTGTGTGGATGCCCTAAAAGGGCTTCCACACTATTGAGTTCCTGTTTCTCTTTATTCTTTATTTTTCTTTTTCAAGTTGCTTCCGTACGTTTTTTGGACTTTATCTACTCCCTCAGTTTTCAGCCGATTTTCTCCGTTCAAACTCTATACTGTTCTGCTCTTTCTGGAGATGGGTGCTATGACTTTTGGTGTTTATTACTGTTATACTTTTTAAAATATTACACTTTTTTCCTTTAATTTGTCCCATTGAAATGAATGGGAAACTTCCACAATTCTGCTAAAACTTGCTTGTTTTTGAAACTTATCTACTTTGTCATACTTTCACCTAGAAACTCCATTCAAACTTTAAAATGTTCTCAGATTATTGGGCTATTTCTGTGTGATTCAGCTGTTTCAGATCTTCTACCGTTTTAATTTTATGCCTCTTTAAGTTTTCAGTTGCAAAATTGTGATTTTCAGAAAATACATGCGTTGCTATGGTTGCTATGCAATTAACTCAGAGTGAGGGCTGGTCTGTTCGGAATTTTCTCTTCATGTCTGAACAACTTCTTGCTACTCGCTCAATTTCCACTCAACCCCACAAATTATACATCAAAACGTAGGTATTTTTGCTGGCTTTCAGAAAATGTCACTATCGTTCTTGTGGGATTTACAGATTTTTGCAAATCTCCTCAGAGCAACACAAGGTCTTAAAACTCTCCATAGAAAGTCAATGGAGAGCTTGTTCAAAATCACCGCTGAATTTTTCTAATGAGAGGCATTTTCAAATCGTCATATCTCCTTAACGAAACAAAGTTGAGACATGACGCTTGTGCCAATATATCTTCAGACTCTCCTGATGCTCACAATTCAAGAGTATTTTCCTCACCTATTACCGTTTGGCCATGAATTACATTTGTTTGAGGATAGGAAATTTGTCTCTCACTCAGATCTCTTCAGATTTCAAACTGTGGAAATGAGGCACTTTTTTCTCTCGTCATATCTTTTTGATGGATTTCAACAGAGCCCTGAAAATTTCCATGACTGTTCACCAAAGCCTGCTGTTTCTTATGGTGAAAGAATGATTTTGAGGCTCCATAGAGATCTAGAGTTACACAACGTTGTTTGAGGGCAAGTCAAGGCAGTTTTGCTTCGCCTCTTCTCAGTTGCAGTGTGTTACAAGTCATATAGCTTTAATAATTTATATTTTATCTCTGAATTATGAAGACCTGGAGATTTCCCCATCTCTTCTGAACAAAAGCGGTGTCAGAATGAGCGTTCTAGCCCCTACGGTTAGGAAATTATGGCCATTTGTTCGAGGGGAATCCTGAATGTGAGAAATACACTAAAGAAAACTCAGAGCTCTCTCTGTGTCTGTGTGTGTAAGTGCTGATTACAGCAGGTGCAGCTAATTTAGCTGACCTAGATATACCAAGCCCAGACTCTTAACATCCACTGTTCCCTTTGCGCTGTGTGTGTGTGTATCAGTATTTCTCCCATGTTAAAGTATTACTCCTCCATAATAGTATTTCTGCTAAATCAAAGTACTTCTACTACATCTTAGTACTTCTGCTCAATCATAGTAATTTGGGAAATCATAGTATTTATCCCAAATCATAGTATTTATGCAAAATTACAGTATTTCTGCTAAAAAGCAGAAATAGTACCTTTAGCAGAAATTTCTGTCAAAAGATATTATTTATGTTAAAACATACTATTTCTGCTAAATCATAGTATTTGTGCCAAATCATAGTATTTGTAATTTGCGCCAAATCATGGTATTTTTGCCAAATCATGTTATTTCTGCCCAATTAAAATTTCTGTTATGTTATAGTATTACTACTAAGTCGTAGAATTTCTGTTATGTTATAGTATATCTGCTGATTATAGTATATGTGCCAAATCATAGTATTTATAGCAAATCATAGTATTTGTGCCCAAACATAGTATTTCTTGCCAAATTGTAGTATTTGTGCAAAAACATACTATGTCTGCAAAATCATAGTATATCTGTTATGTTATAGTATTACTACTAAGGCATAGTATTTCTACCAAATCAAAGTATTCCTTCAAAATCATAGTATTACTGCAATTTCATAGTATTTGAGTGAAATCGTAGTATCTGTGCAAAAACATACTATGTCTGCTAAATCACAGTATATCTGTTATGTTAAAGTATTAGTACTAAGTCACAGTATTTCTGCCAATTCGTAGTATTTGTACTAAATCATGGTACTTGTGCCAAATCATAGTATTTTTGCAAATCATAGTATTCGAACCAAAACATAGTAGTATTTGTGCGAAGTAATAGTATTTCTTCTAAATCATAGTATTTCACTCAAATCTCAGTAGTTGTGCTGAAACGCAGTATTATTGCCAAATCATAGTATTTGTACTGAAACATAGTATTTGTGCCAATAAGAGTATTTCTACTAAATCATAGGACTTGTGCCAATTCATAGTATTTCTGCCACATTGTGCTAGTTGTGCAAAAACATAGACTGTCTGCAAAATCATAGTATATCTATTATGTTATAGTATTACTACTAAGTCGTAGACTCTCTATTTTGTTAAATTATATCTGCTGAATACAGTATATGTGCCAAACCATAGTATTTATAGCAAACCATAGTATTTGTGCTAAAACATAGTATTTCTGCCAAATTGTAGTATTTGTGCAAAAACATAGAATGTCTGCAAAATCACAGTATATCTGTTATGTTGTAGTATTACTACTAAGGCATAGTATTTCTACCAAATCATAGTATTCCTTCAAAATCATAGTATTACTGCAGTTTCATAGTATTTGAGCAAAATCGTAGTATTTGTGCAAAAACATACTATGTCTGCAAAATCACAGTGTATCTGCTATGTTATAGTATTACTACTAAGGCATAGTATTTCTACCAAATCATAGTATTCCTTCAAAATCATAGTATTACTGCAATTTCATAGTATTTGAGCGAAATCGTAGTATTTGTACTAAATCATGGTACTTGTGTCAAATCATAGTATTTTTTGCAAATCATATTATTTGAACCAAAACATTGTATTTGTCTGAAGTCATAGTATTTCTTCTAAATCATAGTATTTCACCCAAATCTCAGTAGTTGTGCTAAAACCCAGTATTATTGCCAAATTGTAATATTTGTACTGAAACATAGTATTTCTGCCAATACGAGTATTTGTACTAAATCATAGTACTTGTGCCAAATCATAGTATTTCTGCCATATTGTGCTAGTTGTGCAAAAACATATACTATGATTTTGCAGAGTCTGTCTATTATGTTATAGTATTACTACTAAGTCGTAGACTTTCTGTTTTGTTATAGTATATCTGCTGAATATAGTATATGTGCCAAATCATAGTATTTGTGCTGAAACATAGTATACTGCCACATTATAGTATTTGTGTAAAACCAGAATGTCTGCAAAATCATCATATATCTGTGATGTTATAGTATTACTACTAAGGCATAGTATTTCTGCAAAATCATAGTATTTTTGCAGAAACATAGTACTTCTGGTAAATCATAGTATTTCTACTAAATAATAGTATTTCTGCCAGATCATATTATTTGTTTCAAATCATAGCATTCGAACCAAATCATAGTATTTGTGCCAAAATATTGTATTTGTACAAAGTCATAATATTTCTTCTAAATCATAGTATTTCAATCAAATCTCAGGAGTTGTGCTAAAACGCAGTATTATTGCCAAATCATTGTATTTGTACCCAAACATATCAGTTCAACTTATTTAACTCTTCTCAACAGCCCAACACCTCTTCTTCACCCCGTTTCAGCAGAATTGTGAGTGTTTTCACCCCTTTTCAGCACAAATCCCAGCTTTTTCAGGTGTTTTCAACAGAAATCTCTTTTTAGCAGACATTCTGCTGATTCACCTGTTTTCAGTGCAACGTTCTACTTCTTTACCTCTTTTCAGTAGAAATTCTGCTGATTCACCTATTTTAAGCAGAATTTTCAGCCTTTCACCTCTTATCAATACAAATCTCAGTATCTTCTGCTCATTTCAGAGGAAACCTTTTCACCTCTCCTCTTTTCAGTAGAAATTTGAACTTCTGTACCCCTTTGAAGCAGAATCTTTGCCTTTTCACCTCTTTTCAGCAAAAGTTTCTGTTTTTTCACTTGTTTTCAACATAATTTTTCAGTTTCTTTACTGCCATACAATTTTTGCAGCAGACAGCTTCAGCGTTCCGGCATCCACACAGCATTTTCGCAGGAAATGCAAATTTTTCTAGTTATTATTATTTGCCACTTTTTGCACGTTTTTTTGCACTTTAACTACTTCCACAATTTTCAGCCGATTTTCACCGTTCAAATTTTAAACTATTCTGCTATTTCTGCTAAAGTGTGCTATGACTTTTGGTATTTTTTAACTCTTATACTTTTTAAAATATTAAGCTTTTTTCCTTTAATTTGTCCCATTGAAATGAATGGGAAACTTCCATAATTCTGCTAAAACTTACTTTTTTTGAAACTTAACTACTTTTTCCTACTTTCACCTAGAACAACCATTCAAATTTTAAAATGTTCACAAATTATTGGGCTATTCATGAATGATTCAGCTTTTTCATATCTGTTACCGTTTTCATCTTTTATCCCTCTTTAAGTTTTGAGTTTCATCTTTGTGATTTTTCAGAAAATACATGCGTTGTTATGGTTGCTATGCAGTTGGCTTCCAGTGTGCCACTGTAGGTTTGGCATGATCTTCTCTTCATGTCCGAACAACTTCTTGCTACTTGCTCAATTTTCACTCAACCCCACAAATTATACATCAAAACGTAGGTATTTTTGCTGGCTTTCAGAAAATGTCACTATCATTGTTGTGAGATTTATAGAATTTTGGCAAATCTCCTCAGACCAACACAAAGTCAGAAAACTCTCCATAGAAAGTCAATGGAGAGTTTGTTCAAAATCATCGCTTGATTTCTGTAATGAGAGGCATATTCGAATCGTCATATCTCCTTAACGAAGCGAAGTTAAGACATGAGGCTTGTCCCAGTATATCTTCAGACACTCCTGACGCTCACAATTCAAGAATTTTTTTCTCACCTATTACCGTTCTGAAATGAGTTAGACTTGTTTGAGGGTAGGAAATTCGTCCTTCGCTCAGATTTCTTCAGATTTCAAACTCTGAAATGAACAACTTTTTTCTCTTGTCATATTTTTTTTTGATTTCCACAGAGACCTGAAAATTTCCATGATTGTTCACCAAAGCCTGCTGTCTCTTACGGTGAAAGAATGATATTGATACTCCAAATAGATTTAGAGTTAGAAAGCGTTGTTTGAGGGCAAGTCAAGGCAGTTTTGCTTTCCCTCTACTCAGTTATGGTGCATTAGAAGTCAAATATCTTTAATAATTCATATTTTAATGATAAATTGTCAACACTTTAAGATTCCCCATCTCTTCTGAACAAAACGTTGTAAGAATGACCATTCTAGCCCCTACGGTTAGGAAATTATGGTCATTTGTTTGAGGGGAGTCGTCATTATGAGAAATAGACTGCAAAAATCCTGTGTCTCTCTGTGCTGCGTGCACCTGTTTTGGCGGGAAAAAGTGCACAGGCTCTCTGATTGGTGGATTCAAATTCAGCAGCTCCCAGGCTGCTTGACTGAGCTAGAAACTTACTTCTCTCTCCTGTGTGTGTGTGTGTGTGTGTGTGTGTGTGTGTGTGTGTGTGTGTGTGTGTGTGTGTGTGTGTGTGTGACAGAGAGAGAGAGAGAGAGAGAGAGAGAGAGGCTTGTTATGGGATGATCTCATTGTAAGATTTAAATTCAATATATTTAGACTGGTTGACTGAATTGGATCTTGTGTGTGTGTGTGTGTGTGAGAGAGAGAGAGAGAGAGAGAGAGAGAGAGAGAAAGCCTTTTATGGGATGATCTCATTGTAAGATTCAAAATCAATATATTTAGACTGGTTGACTGAATTGGATCTTGTGTGTGTGTGTGTGTGTGTGTGTGTGTGTGTGTGTGTGTGTGAGAGAGAGAGAGAGAGAGAGAGAGAAAGCCTTTTATGGGATGATCTCATTGTAAGATTCAAAATCAATATATTTAGACTGGTTGACTGAATTGGATCTTGTGTGTGTGTGTGTGTGTGTGTGTGTGTGTGTGTGTGTGTGTGTGTGTGAGAGAGAGAGAGAGAGAGAGAAAGCCTCTTTATGGGATGATCTCATTGTAAGATTCAAAATCAATATATTTAGACTGGTTGACTGAATTGGATCTTGTGTGTGTGTGTGTGTGTGTGTGTGTGTGTGTGTGTGTGTGTGTGTGTGTGTGTGTGTGTGTGTGTGTGTGTGTGACAGAGAGAGAGAGAGAGAGAGAGAGAGAGAGAGAGAGAGAGAAAGCCTTTTATGGGATGATCTCATTGTAAGATTTAAATTCAATATATTTAGACTGGTTGACTGAATTGGATCTTGTGTGTGTGTGTGTGTGTGTGTGTGTGTGTGTGTGTGATTTAAATTCAATATAGTTAGACTGGTTGACTGAATTTGATCCTGTGTGTGTCTGTCTGTGCACGTGTGTTACCATATGTGTACATATATGTGTGTGTGTGTGACTGTTATACTGTTTTTGTGCTGGTTTTTTTCTCATTTAACAATTACATTTGAGGGACCCTTAGCATGTTCAGCATTTTTCAGCTGTCCATTTTGCTTTTCCAATTTTTCTATTTAGGTTATTACTATTGTGCTAAGTCATAGCATTTCTGCTGCTTTCAGTATTTGTGCTAAATACAGCATTTCTGCTAAATCATACTATTTCTTCTATTTCATCAGATTTGTGCTAAATATAGTGTTTCTGCTACAGCATAGTATTTCTGCCAAATATAGTATTTTTGATTAATTATAGTTTTTCTACCAAATCATAGTACAGTTTTACTGCTTTTATATGGCTTCTAAGACAACCAATCATATCCGAGGGCTTGCACATTCAAATTTGCATATTGTTGCCTTCATGGCTTCCCAGCCAGCCAATCATATCTTAGGCCTTGCACATTCAAATTTGCATATTGGGGCAATCATGGCTTCTAAGACAACCAATCATCTATGTCCTATATCTATGATGTTTCATATTTTTATTTTAAATGGTCAACATTTCAAGATTCTCCCATGTCTTCTGAAGACAACGGTCTAAGATTGACCGTTGTAGCCCCTACGGTTAGGAATTTATGGCTGTTTGTTTGAGGGGAGTCCTCACTATGACAAATAGACTGCAAAAATCCTGTCTCTCTCTGTGCTGTAAAAGCCTGCACTTGGTGCACCAGTTTTGGCAGGAAAAAGCACACAGCCCCTCTGATTGGTGGATTCAAATTGAGAATCTCACAGCTGTTTGACTGACCTAGAAACATGCTGTTAACAGCCCTTGTTCACTTGCTGATGCTATGTGTGTGTGTGTGTGTGCGCGCATGTGTGTGTCAGCCTGAGTGTGTGTGTGTGTGTGTGTGTGTGTGTGTGTGTGTGAGAGAGAGAGAGAGAGAGAGAGAGAGACACACACAAAGCAAACTTTTTTAGGGCAGCATCTCATTGTTGGATAAAAATATAATATATTCAGACTGGTTGACTGGCATAGACCTTGTGTGTGTGTCTCTCTCTGTACATTTGTGTATCCATATTTGATTTTGTGTGTATTTGTTGATTTGTTTGTATCCATATTTAATTTTTGTGTGTAACTGTTGGCTGTTCTTATTTGTATTTCTAAATGTATTTATTTCATTATTTCACTATAGGTGAACAAAATTAGTTTTGAGCAAACATAACCATGGTCCTATTTTATTCAGCTTGTCATTTTACCTTTCCAATATTTTCACTTAAGTTATTACTATTCTGCTCAATCATAGTATCTGTTCTAAATCATTGTTATTGAGCTATATTGTAGGATTTCTGCTAAATCATAGTATTTATTTCTACTATATTATATTTTCTTTCTAAATATATCATTTCTGCTATAGAGTAGTATTTCTGTAATGTTTAAGAATGTTTGGCTAAATATATTCTTTCTGTTATCTTATACTATTTCTCTGAAATTCTTGTATTTTTGGGAAGTTATCGTGTTTTTGGTAAGTTACAATATTTCTGCTAAGTTCTGCTATGCTATTGTATTTCTGCCAAGTATTATGTTTCCTCTAAGATATTGCAGTTCTGCTAAGTTACTACATTTTAGCAACGTTCCTTTGCTTCTGCAAAGTTTTTACAAATTCTGCAACTTTTCAGCTTTTTCAGCTAGTTTCAGCTGACAGCTTCAGCGTTCCAGCATCCACACTGCATTTTCGCAGGAAATGCAAATTTTTCTAGTTATTATTATTCTCCATCTTCCGCCTAAATTTTGCAGCACGTATCACGCCCGCAGTTTTGAGACAAGCTTCATATATGTTACCTCATTTTGTGCGGCCGGATCTGGAATGGTGTGCTATGACTTTTGGTGTTTATGAATTTTATAGTTTTTAAATATTAATATTTTAGTGAAAATTTTCCCGCGCTCCTCTGCCGAACAGTTTTGACATTAGGGTTACATATGTTAGATCATTTTGTGCGGCTGGAGCTGGACTATTATGTCATGACTTTTGGTGTTTATGACTTTTATAGTTTTTAAATATTAATATTTTAGTGCAAATTTAGGCCAATTCATCTTTTGGCGCCAAATAAACAGACTTCATTTGTGGTGTGTTGGCGCCATCTTTTTGGTCCCATTGAAACAAATTTCAAACTTCATTTGTGGTGTGTTGGCTCTCTCTAGTGGTATGCCGGGAGTGGTACAGCCTGTCTACCCTTATTTGGATACCGTAATGACGACAATATCAATGGCTTGTGCACCCTCGCTGCTTTCAGGAACCATTGGAGGTTTTAAGGTTGCGCGAACCATTGAATAGTTACGGTAAACACAATGGCTTCTATGCTTGGTGGAAAACTCCATATCCCACAATTCATAGCACACCTCTGCCGAGTTAAACAATGGCGGCCACCACTTCGTTTTATATGTCTTTTATTAGTGTTTCTAGGTCACAAAATAAACTTTTAAGATATTTTCAGGCGAGAATGTAGGTGTGTAAACTTCAAATATGTGCTTGTTTTATCAAGACATCCCATATTAGCGACAATGCTCTGACGACCTCGGTCCTGCCTGACAGCTAGCCCGGCTACCTAGCTAGCTGCCGCGACTTGGCTGCAAATGGACAGCGAGGGACTCTCTCTCCTTTCACCTCCCGGTCTCTCGCAAATGCTCGCACAGAATCGGAGTTACAGCTGGATGTGGAAAAATAACTGAGTTGTTTGGTGGTGCTATAATGCGGAGCTACAACAGTGGGCAGCTATCCACGGTGTATGACAGAAAGGACATGCCGCGACCGCTGATCGACCAGTGTTTGCTAACGCGGAGGTCAATCGTGGATCAGGGAAAGCGAAGGCAGGGCGTGAGGTGAACTGAATTTCAGGTAAGAAGTTATGACCTGCACTCTATTTGGGTCAGATATAAACCGAGTTTAGGTGTAGTTTATTTAGCAGCAGTTCTCTTATGTGTTGCTGATAGTCGGCTAGCTAGCTAGCGCCGCTAGCATAGTTAGCTAGCACCGCTAGCGACCCTTCGTGAAAAAGCACCCAGGCTTGGCTTATATTGAGGCGGGTGAAACTCGTGTCAGCACCGGTCGCTCGCCGACAGTATGTGTTTTAGCTGGACTTATTTTTCGTTTATATGGACCGATGATTTATTTATTTATTCATTTTAGTAACGGTATAAACAGTGAAAGGTGGTGGATTGGCCAGATGTAAACTTCAAATATCTGCTCGTGTTACCAAGACATCCCATATTAGCTCTGATGTTTTCGGTGCCTGCAAAGAGCTAGACAGGTAGCTAGCTAACCCGAGCTGGCTGTCTTTTGACTCAGGGTCATAGCTGGACTTATTTTTCGTTTTTATGAGCCGATGAGGGTTTTTTTTTTAGTAACGGTACAAACAGTGAAAGGCGGTGGATTGTCCAGATGCTGGTCGATGTGGAAAAATAACTGAGTTGTTTGGTGAGTCGCTGACGCGGAGCTACAACCGAGGGCAGCTATCCACGGTGTGTGTCAGAAAGAACATGCGGGAACGAGGCGGCGAGGCGACCGCCGATCGACCGGTGGTAGATCGTGGATCAGGGAAACCGAAGGCAGGAGAAGCAGGCGGCTGCCGGTCGGAGCGTGAGGTGAACTGAATTTCAGGTAAGAAGTTATGACCTGTACTCTATTTGGGTCAGATATAAACCGAGTTTAGGTGTAGTTTATTTTCGTTTTTACAATCAGTTATAATAACTCAATCTGCGTGGTAGCTAGCACGATGGAGTTTCTATACAGCTGTGTGCGCGCTAAGTTACTGATGTTGAACTTTATGACAGCCTCCCCTGTCATTCTCTCGCCTGTTCAAACTTCAGTCATGAAACTGATCAATGATCGGCTTTTCTCTCTTGTTTGTTTATCGCGCTAAACAACAGCAGCACGTTTAAGCTTGATCAGCTGTTGATAGAATTCATTTGATTTTAATTTCTAGTATCAGCTGATGTTTGCTGGAGCCACAGCTGTAGAAGCGGCTGGTCGAAACCAGGAGATGACCTTACTGAATCATCAGAGCTGAACTGGTGATGGAGAAACAGGTTTACCTTTTTTTTCGGTGGCATGAATGAGTTGAAGGAAGTTATGAACTGTTTCTGAGAGAAATAAACACCAAGCTCCTTTTTTATTTAGCTGACAGCTGGTAACTGTGCAGGGGCGGATCTAGCAAAGCTTTTGCCAGGGGCCAGGTAGGGCATTAACAGAGAAAGGTGGACACAAAGATATACTTTTCTTTCTTACTCTCATACAGGGAGTGCAGAATTATTAGGCAAGTTGTATTTTTGAGGAATAATTTTATTATTGAACAACAACCATGTTCTCAATGAACCCAAAAAACACATTAATATCAAAGCTGAATGTTTTTGGAAGTAGTTTTTAGTTTGTGTTTAGTTTTAGCTATTTTAGGGGGATATCTGTGTGTGCAGGTGACTATTACTGTGCATAATTATTAGGCAACTTAACAAAAACAAATATATACCCATTTCAATTATTTATTTTACCAGTGAAACCAATATAACATCTCCACATTCACAAATATACATTTCTGACATTCAAAACAAAACAAAAACAAATCAGCGACCAATATAGCCACCTTTCTTTGCAAGGACACTCAAAAGCCTGCCATCCATGGATTCTGTCAGTGTTTTGATCTGTTCACCATCAACATTGCGTGCAGCAGCAACCACAGCCTCCCAGACACTGTTCAGAGAGGTGTACTGTTTTCCTCCTTGTAAATCTCACATTTGATGATGGACCACAGGTTCTCAATGGGGTTCAGATCAGGTGAACAAGGAGGCCATGTCATTAGTTTTTCTTTCTTTTAAACCCTTTCTTGCCAGCCACGCTGTGGAGTACTTGGACGCGTGTGATGGAGCATCGTCCTGCATGAAAATCATGTTTTCTTGAAGGATGCAGACTTCTTCCTGTACCACTGCTTGAAGAAGGTGTCTTCCAGAAACTTGCAGTAGGACTGGGAGTTGAGCTTGATGCCATCCTCAACCCGAAAAGGCCCCACAAGCTCACCTTTGATGATACCAGCCCAAACCAGTACTCCACCTCCACCTTGCTGGCGTCTGAGTGGGACTGGAGCTCTCTGCCCTTTACCAATCCAGCCACGGGCCCATCCATCTGGCCCATCAAGACTCACTCTCATTTCATCAGTCCATAAAACCTTAGAAAAATCAGTCTTGAGATATTTCTTGGCCCAGTCTTGACGTTTCAGCTTGTGTGTCTTGTTCAGTGGTGGTCGTCTTTCAGCCTTTCTTACCTTGGCCGTGTCTCTGAGTATTGCACACCTTGTGCTTTTGGGCACTCCAGTGATGTTGCAGCTCTGAAATATGGCCAAACTGGTGGCAAGTGGCATCTTGGCAGCTGCACGCTTGACTTTTCTCAGTTCATGGGCAGTTATTTTGCGCCTTGGTTTTTCCACACGCTTCTTGCGACCCTGTTGACTATTTTGAATGAAACGCTTGATTGTTCGATGATCACGCTTCAGAAGCTTTGCAATTTTAAGACTGCTGCATGCCTCTGCAAGATATCTCACTATTTTTGACTTTTCTGAGCCTGTCAAGTCCTTCTTTTGACCCATTTTGCCAAAGGAAAGGAAGTTGCCTAATAATTATGCACACCTGATATAGGGTGTTGATGTCATTAGACCATACCCCTTCTCATTACAGAGATGCACATCACCTAATATGCTTAATTGGTAGTAGGCTTTCGAGCCTATACAGCTTGGAGTAAGACAACATGCATGAAGGGGATGATGTGGACAAAATACTCATTTGCCTAATAATTCTGCACTCCCTGTATAAAATATTTAGCTTTTATTAAATAGTTATCTGAATCTTACAACCAAAGTTTGTATAATAATACACAAGATTGGCTGTAGACCATTGTTCATCATTCAGAACACTGTGTAAAATAACAAAAACAAAAAGTGAATGCAAAAGTGCATAAATATTTATTTTACGTGTTTGATATGTGTGGCGGGCGTGGTCTGCAGTGCCGCTGCAGGGAGGTGGACCCACCTGAGGGGCATCTGCAATCACACCTCTCGGGCGTAGTCTGTGCTCTCTCGGCTGTTTTTGGGTGTGTGTCGGGCTGTGAGTTGAAAAGCTACAGCTGGCTGGGAGGGTACACCAACCATGTGTGAAAAGTGGTCCATAACGTACTGGTTCAAAGTGTGTTCGTGCAAACATTGTCGGGTCTGCCGTGGTACAGAGGGACTTCTGCTTATGAACCTGTGTGCACAGTGTCTGCAAATCGGGGCTGTACAAAGTGACCTCATCTTTACCCAAAACTGTAAGCTGTCATCTGTGAGGCGCGAGCGGTGTTTGTTTTTACCATAATTCATGGTGGAGAATGGCTGCTCTTCTGAGTTTTGCTGTCTGTAGCCGTATGAATGGAAAACTACACAGATTAGCAGCGGCATAGGCACACATAAAATTTCTTCTGAAATTTTCGCTTTCTAGTTCTCATTTAAAATGTCTAGCTTTTAAAAAATAATTATTATAATAATAATTATATAAATAATAATTATCTGAATCTTACAACAAACGATTGATAGATTGATGCATATATACCATCAGAACAGTGTACATCACTGTCACAACAGCGTTTGTTTTCATTCAAAGGCTTTATGGTTTTTCCTATAATGGTGGGCCGGTCTCTAGTCAAAATGCCCGGGACGATTTTTTTGTCCCAGTCCAGCTCTGTATGCAGCTCATCTGCAGTCTGGTGTTACCTACATCTTCCTATTCGTAAGGCAGAATTTCCGAGTTCTGAGTACAATCAAAAGCACCACGACTGCAGTTTTCGTGTTGGATGTAAAAAGCGCACATGACGCTGTGACGTAGGCTAGAATCATGGCGGAGGTCAATGACGGTCCAGGCGTGGGATTTCTCTCGTGGAAATGTGCACATTATTTTTTCCTTTCTATTGGTAGGTGGCACAGTGCACTTGTGGCAAGTAAGCAAGCTAGAAGACTGACAATCTTGCTGGGTATCCAGTTACAGAAGCAACACATTAACAAGAGAATTCTGAGTAAAACCAAAGTTACTTTCCCTAGTAACTAGTTACTCTGAAAGTAACGAGTAACTTGAAGTAACTGAGTTACTTTTGATAGAAGTAACTAGTAATGTAACTAAGTTACTAATTTAAAGTAACTTACCCAACACTGCTTGCGACAGAGAAGCCAATCAGCTGATCATTGATCAGTTTCATGATTGAAGTAGCAACAGGAGAGGGAGGGGGAGAGAATGAGAGAAGCAGGGGTGGATCTAGAGAAATTTTCTTAGGGCAGCATGAGGGTGGCAAAGAAATCAAATGGGGTGGCAAAATCAAAGCCTTTTTTTAAAAACACATATGCAGGTGGCTACATATGGTTAAAATGATTCAAATGCAGTAATTTCAATTCAATTCAATTCAATTCAATTTTATTTATATAGCGCCAAATCACAACAAAAGTCGCCTCAAGGCGCTTTATATTGTACAGTAGATAGCACAATAATAAATACACAGAAAAACCCAACAATCATATGACCCCCTGTGAGCAAGCACTTTGGCGACAGTGGGAAGGAAAAACTCCCTTTTAACAGGAAGAAACCTCCGGCAGAACCAGGCTCAGGGAGGGGCGGGGCCATCTGCTGCGACCGGTTGGGGTGAAAGAAGGAAAACAGGATGAAAGACATGCTGTGGAAGAGAGACAGAGATTAATAACAGATATGATTCGATGCAGAGAGGTCTGTTAACACATAGTGAGTGGCTGGAAAGGAAAACTCAATGCATCATGGGAATCCCGGCAGCTCACGTCTATTGCAGCATAACTAAGGGAGGATTCAGGGTCACCTGGTCCAGCCCTAACTATATGCTTTAGCAAAAGGAAAGTTTTAAGCCTAATCTTGAAAGTAGAGATAGTGTCTGTCTCCCGAATCCAAACTGGAAGCTGGTTCCACAGAAGAGGGGCCTGAAAACTGAAGGCTCTGCCTCCCATTCTACTTTTAAATACTCTAGGAACAGCAAGTAAGCCTGCAGAGCGAGAGCGAAGTGCTCTAATAGGGTGATATGGTACTACAAGGTCATTAAGATAAGATGGGGCCTGATTATTTAAGACCTTGTATGTGAGGAGCAGGATTTTGAATTCAATTCTGGATTTAACAGGAAGCCAATGAAGGGAAGCCAATACAGGAGAAATCTGCTCTCTCTTTCTAGTCCCTGTCAGGACTCTTGCTGCAGCATTTTGGATCAGCTGAAGGCTTTTCAGCGAGTTTTTAGGACATCCTGATAATAAAGAATTACAGTAGTCCAGCCTGGAAGTAATAAATGCATGAACTAGTTTTTCAGCGTCACTCTGAGACAGGATATTTCTAATTTTAGAGATGTTGCGCAAATGGAAGAAAGCAGTCTAAGTATACACGTTTTTCATAGAAATATAGTCTATAACTTGATTATTGTCTGTAGCCCACATAATTAAACATTTTAGTTACATAAAACATGTGAGTTTTGATCTTATGTACTGTATAGCCTGTATAATAAATAAATATGTAGCCCAATAAGTACAAAATCCAGAAAGCTACACAACATGGTGCGGTTCATTTACAAACACAAGTCTAACTTAAGTTTCACTGTTTTTTGTTAGAAATCAATCACATTGTTACAGCTTAAATTACACAAAATGTCAGAAATCTGCACTGTCATGAACAAAAATTTAAACCTAATTTTTCATGATTTGTTGGATTAACCCTCTGAGGTCTGAAATACAACCGGACATTTTTGACTCCTTTAGAGTTTACGTTTGTATTTCACCCTCAAATTGTTTCATTTTATTTTTTTCCCCTTGCTTGTTTGGTATCATTCTTTTCAGCTCAACTGAATTTAGTTGTTTTTTCACTGACATACTGCATTAGTATTACTGATCTGAAATCACACAAAGAACTTAAAATCCTGGTAGTATTTTTTTACTGTAAACATATTGAGTAAATTTTTATAACTTGAAATGTAAATATAAAATACATTTTGTAAACATATACAACTAGTGCCACCCCATGCCACCCTTCTAGATCCGCCCCTGGAGAGAAGAAGAGACGCAGAATAACTCCAACTTTGTCTTTTCCATTCTAGCTGAAGTCCGGGACAAACTGTGCTCCTTTTCAGCTCAATACGAACGCGTAATATTTTCTCTGAATACGAGACGATTCTGTTTTAACTAACCTTATGAACAAAATAAAGTTCAACATCAGTATCATGGCACCCACCCAGCTGAATAGAAACTCCGTCATGCTAGCTAGTTATTGTAACTGACTGTAAAAAGTCAGCACAACGAAAATAAACTCCACCTAAACTTGGTTTATATCTTTACGGGCTCTGTAATATCTGACCCAGATAGACTGCAGGTCATAACTTCTTACCTGAAGTTCAGTTCACCTGACGCTCGGCCGCCTTGGGTCTCTCCTCCACCTGCTGGCCTCCACCACTTGCTAATGTTACTGAATCTGTGGAAGCTCCGCGATGCCTCCACACGAAGTAACGAATAACGAGCCTATCTAAATCCCAGTAACCATTAACGCGTCCCTGATTTTGGCATAATAACTAGTTACTGTGCTCGTTACCACAATAATAACGTAGTTACTGTAACGCGTTACTTAATAACGCGTTAGTCCCAACACTGTATATTAGTTTCAGTTAGGTTTTGTGTGTTTTACCCCTTTTTGTGTATTTGTGGGCTGATCAGCCACTATTTAATTTTCCCCTTTGTCTTGTTAAGTGAGGTCAGTTTGTTTGAGTTATCAGTATGGTTTGTTAACTTTGAGTAGTGTTATCTTATTTTAACCTCTTTTATGGGCCCAAGATTTTGATTCTTTTTGCATGATTTAACAAATTATGTTTTTGGGTTAAATAAAAAATCCTTCTTTTGGACTTTAACCTGTGCCTAAGTTTCCTTCGCTGCTCGGTCCATCACAAGCATCACACTAAACATTAAAAAAAATGTTTACGGATTGTGAACAAGAACATAGAAACCTGGCATGAATTCAAAACCCTAGAAACATTGCAAGACGTAGAAACATGGCAGGATAACAGATGATCGGATGAGGAATGAATGAAAACACCCAGAGTGCTGCTACTGTGTAGTGATGTGTCGGTCGCGAACAAAACGGCTCTTACAGCCTGATCTTTGAAGTGAACGACGGGAACGGGCTCCTTATTGCAACCAGGAACCATTTCAACTTTATTGACAATACATAGGCAGAGTGTAGAGTCTGCAAGAAAAGGTTATCATGACAGTTTGTCTTGTAATCGGAAGGTTGCCGGTTCGAGCCCCGCCTCCGACAGTCTCGGTCGTTGTGTCCTTGGGCAAGACACTTCACCCGTTGCCTACTGGTGGTGGTCAGAGGGCCCGGTGGCGCCAGTGTCCGGCAGCCTTGCCTCTGTCAGTGCGCCCCAGGGCAGCTGTGGCTACAATGTAGCTTGCCATCACCAGTGTGTGAATGTGTGTGTGAATGGGTGGATGACTGAATGTGTAAAGCGCTTTGGGGTCCTTAGGGACTAAGTAAAGAACTATACAAGTACAGGCCAATTATCTATTTTTATCTATCAGTGCAATGGGAAGATAAAATGCAGTCGAGTGTGATATTAATGAAGGTGCCAGTGTGTCTGCTGCATCCACAGCATCATCACCACCAAAACCATCTAAACCAACACAGAGCTCTATTAGACAGTTTTTGCATTAGTCTGTGAGCCCAGCAAGACAGAACTCAGTTGATAAAGACCTGGCAAAAATGATGCACTTGATTTCCAAATGTTTTCAGTTGTGGATGATAAAGGAATCAGTTTTAAGTTTATTCATGCACTGAATCCTATGTTTGCAATTCCAAGCAGGAAAACACTCTCAAAAAATAATCCCAGGCCTATATAACAAAGAACGTGCATCATTTGTTTTGTTTTGCATATTTTAATTTATATTTTATTGTTTGTGGTTTGCAGTGTTTTGTGTTGTTTCACTTTAAATTTGTTTAAAAGGAAAAAGCTGAAAATTTAAATTGTTAAAAGTAGAATTGTAAATAGTTGTTTTGTGTATTTTATAATGTATTTTTTAAATTTTATGTGGAGTGAATAAATAAAAGCATATTTATATAATAAACATATATAAATAAAAAACTTTTTTTTTTACATTAGTAATTCATGTCGTGTAACTTTGTTGTTGATAATAAATGAAAGCAACAAAACAACCTGAAGAGTCGGTTGGGAGCCGAAGAGCCGGCTCTTTTTAGTGAGTCGAGCCGAAAGAGCCGGTTCTCTAAAAAGAGCCGGAATTCCCATCACTACGACTGTGGCCCCGGACAGGATGGGCCCAGGCCCACTGCCCTTAATGGATTGATTCCTCTGTCCTCTTCTGGCCACATGTGCCTCAATTTTATTCCACATTACTCAGACTTTCATAAGACATACAGGACGTTGGGGGTGGGCACACTAAACGGTGTCCAGAAGACAGTCTGTGTATTCAGCCTCACCTCTGGCAGTGGTCACACCTCTCAGTTTTAAACACATTAGACATCGAGGGTTGTCGGGAGGGGCCATGCTAGCACCTGCTGCTTTCTGGCAGGAAGTACCATGGCCTCCCATGTTTTAAATGCACTTTAGAACAGCATGCAGCAACACCACACATGAGCAGGTGGAGACAGGTATGGGGTCTTCACACCCCATCAGGGGCAGGGGGCCGGGAGGAAGAGTTGGCCGTCCGGCCCCTCTGGTGGTCCTCCTTAGGCTCTGGCGCTCTGGGGGCCCTCTGGATGTCTGGGGCCTGGATCTCTCCTATGCCTGCTTCATGCCCTGGGCTGCAGGGCTATGGCTCCCCACACCCTCTAGGAGATTACACGGAGAAACCTTCTGAATAGAAGTGCGCTCATCCACACAGGTGTGCACAGACACACACTTTCTTGCTTGACTGCTGCCTCAAACCATAATGTGCATTGTCGGTCTTGTGTGCTGCTCAGTAACATTCAGTACTTATTATTTACTCTTACCTATGCTTCTGTTGTTTGTTGCTGTAGTTTTCCTACTTTGCTCTTTTCTTTTTCTTTATTTGTTGTTGTTGTTTTTTTGCAGGTGTAGTTTTACTGGAAACCTGCTGATCCAGTTCCAGAGAGGCAAACAAACCACCTGAGATCAGCTTCAGGCGTCTCCAGGAGAAAAACACAGAGAACAGCTGCAACACTGAATAACTAAACATATTTGTTTGGTATTTCTTTATGCAGAGGCTGATACTAAAGCTGATCAATAACCTACTTTGACTATAGTATGCTACAAAGAAACTGAGCTGAAAGTGTAACCTGCACAGCCCCTAACGAGCCTGTGACTGTAAACAGAGCTCAGAATGGGCACATGTCATTTGCAGTTCAGCATCAGTCATATCAGCGCTATGACAGCAGCTCGTCATAGACTGAAACATGAGAGCAGAGCAGACTCAGCACCAAAGATCTGTTTGTAGACCCTGTGCTGTGGCCTGATTTGAATGTCATTCTTCTGTTTGATGGCTCTGTGAGGTCAGATGAGTTGAACTGAAGCTGTTTGGGAGTCTGGGCTTTGCACTGCTTACTGTCAATTATTATGAAATAAAGCTCCAAGAGAGGGAAAAAAAAAAAGTTATGCAGTAAGTTTTGTTTTACAAGAATCGAGAGAGAGAGAGAGAGAGTAGGCCACGCCCACCAGTAGTTTGGTTTATCAGTGGAAAGTTTCCAACATTTATTCTGTGATTTTACTGGTTTTAGACATTTGAATGATATAAGGAACATTGTGCATGACTCAGATGGATGAATAGATGCAGAAAAAACAAATGAGCTCATTCCAAATGAAGCAGCTGTCTGGAGGTCAGACTTAAACCCCGAGGCTGCTCTTATGAACAGGAAACGTATTTATTCATGGACTTCTTAGATTTATTTGAACCACATTTATAAACCCAGAGTTTTCACTGACAGGAGGAGTGTCTGAATGTGTGTATTGTTAGGTAATATCAGGAAGTATTCATCAGCACTGACACACACAGAGTAAACACGTCTTCTCATGACTGGACTGCATTTGAGCTGTTGATCAGAAACTCCTGAGAGTCCGTTGTGTGTGTAGAAAAGCAGTTTGAAACAGGTTCCTGGATGAATCTGCAGCAGCAGCTGAAGCAGCCCAGCTGTTACCACGGGAGCGTTTAGCTGCAATTCAAAGAAGTGAGAAACTCTCGGCCTTCACATGTTACTGTCAGTCTGGATTATTACAATAGAATTTGTGTGACTGTTCCACCATAAACTGATGAAGACAAGTTGTTGTTATGGCTGTGTGGTTGTGTGCAACGATTAGCTGCATTAAAGACGTTTAACCAACAAACAAAGAAGAAGAAGAACATTTCCACTTGGTCCTGAACTTTCTCTGATTCCAAAGGCTCTGAATTCGAGTTCAGCTTTGACTAAATCCAGATAAATGTGCAGATAAAAAAAAACCATGACATGGTTTCAATGATTGTCACTGAATCCATGTCGTGGTTCCCAGATCCATATGCTGCTTTGTTTCTATGCTGCTGTATCGTCAGTACAGGAGGAGTTTTCTACTATGACAATACAATGAATATGAAAATGTTTGAAGCTCCTGGTGAGATTAAGAAATATGAATCTCAATCAGAGGAGCTGATGAAGAAGCTGAAAGTTCAAATTGTTCACTTTTTTGAGGCTAAAGGATCCTTTTTCCCAGACTTGGACTGCAGATGGACTTTATCACACATGCTGCTGCCAGTGCTCTGAAGAGCCTTCATGCTTTGCATTGATCTCATATCCTCTACAAGAATCACTGAGATCTTAATGAGAGCAACAGTTATTGTCTTTCCTTTACTCACAAATTCATTTTTAATAAACCACCAGCATCAGAGCACAGTACAGAGCACATATATGTTTCATGAATACAGAGGAGGGAAAATCTGTTGTCTTCTTAATAAAAGACTTCAGAGCTCTCTCAGGTTAAACAGATCATTCGAACCTTCATACAGGACACAAACTCCTGATTTTGCCTCTGGGCAGTTAAAGTCTTGTTTAACTATCTGCTGCACATATGCTGTTGAACTGTAGGTCACTTATTCTTTGTTCTGTGGATTCCTCAGGGCAACAGCACCAGTGTCTTGTACTGATCGAATCACTTCTTGCCAGAATAAAATATCCATACATGATTATAACTGTGCTTCTTACTAACAGAGAGCAGAGGAGACACGAGGAGGCCTGAGAAGGGGACAGATAGAGAAACTTTCCTTCAGCTTCCTGTAAAGACTGTTGCATAACTTTATTCATTGTTCTATCAGATCCTCCCTGTTTATGCTACAATGCTAACATTTACAAAATGCAATTTACTGTGTTTTTGTATCATTATATCATGATACAGATGATAGTGTAGAGAAGCACACACCCCCATCACCATCAACAGCGCTGCTGTGGAGAGTGGGAGCAGCTTCTGTTTCCTTGGTGTACATCTGGCTGAGGATCTCACATGGTCAGTACACATAAAGAAAACAGTGAAGAAGGCACAGCAGGGCCTCTTCTTTCTCAGGAGACTGAAGAGATTCAGCATGAAGCCCCGCATCCTTAGGACCTTCTACTGCTGTGCCACTGAGAGCATCCTCATTGGATGCATCACCACCTGGTACGGCAACAGCACCGCTTACAACCACAAAGCTCTGCAGAGAGTGGTGCGGTGTGCAGAGTGGATAAATGGAGGTGAGCTTTCCTCCCACCGAGACATCTGCAAGAAGCGGTGCCTGAGGAAAGTGGGAGATGCATCAAGGACTCCAGTCAGCCCAGCCATAAAATGTTCAGGCTGCTTCCATCAGGCAGGAGCTTCTGCAGTATCTGGTCTCAAACCAGCAGACCGAGAGACACTTTTTCCATCAGGCCACCAGACTGCTGAACACTGACCACTGCCATAGACACTTCACTGTCACTCACCCAAACTTGGACTCGTATACTCCATATTGTACAGAAACGCCCTCTTTGCCCACTTTCCCTCTCTTCTCCTCTCTTTCTTTCCTTCAGTCACTTCTCGTTAGTCCACGGGGATCAGTCCGGCCCAGGAGCCGGCGCCAGTCCCCTTCAAGGCCTTCCCCAAACCGCAGCACCAGTTCACACTTCCTCGTCCCTCATCGCCCATCGTTACAGAGGATGTGGTCCTTGCTAGTAAAATATATATATGTATATACACGCAACACACATGTTTAAAATGTGCATATTTATTTTTATATTTATTATCTCTTATATTTATTTATTTTTTACTTCTGTATTCCTGCAAACTATTGCTTGTGCAGCTTGCACACAAGAATTTCACTCACATGCAACATGACAATAAAAGTGATTTGATTTCAGTTATCATAGTTTATTCTTTATGCCATAATGTTTTCCAAGTATTAAACATTTCATTGTTGGCTTTTTTTGTTGTTTTTATGTGGAAGCCTGCTCTGCATCTGCTTTAAGGGAAACGTCAAGTGTGAAACAGGGCAGATCACATGTTTCAGAGGAACAGACTGAGCTTTGGCAGCTAGTCAGGTTACCTCTTTGTCAGTCATACATGAAGCTAAAGTTTATATCAGACTCTTTATTTGATGTTTAACAACTGATTTAAATGTCGAGGCGACCAGAACAGATTCGGGTGCAGACTCTGATTCACAGGTTTATTAACAAATACTGAGTGCAAAATATATACAGGTTGAAGGGGGCGGGAAGTCCAGTGCTTCAGGTGAGTTGGTGGGAAGGGGAATAAAGTCCACAGTGCAAGATATATACATGTGCAGGGAAAGGGGGGTCCCAGGACTCCAGAAGGGGAAACTAGAGGGATTTCACACACTCACCTCTTCCAGGCTCGCACGCTCACTCCTCTTCAGCCACTCAGCCTCACACCGTTACACTCTCATGCTAATCCAGCAACAGGCAATCCACACAGGGTCAGGGACGCGTCCAGGAAACGTAGGTACAGGAAAGAACAGCTCAGGAACTCTAATGAACAGTACTGAGAATCAACTCAATGATTTAGCACAAACTGAGAAGACTTAACAAATCACCAAGCTGTGGCCTGGAGTGTCCTGGTGCCACGTGCACTTATGGACACTCTTATGTTGGAACATGGTGTTCGTTATGGCCAAGCTGTGGTTTGCACAGAAGTTCAATAACAAAACTCCGCTCAGGTTCAGGTCCTGGGGGCCATTCCTCCCAATCACGCCCCTCCAGGTTTCACTGTTGTTGCCCACATGAGCATTTAAGTCTCCGAGTAGGACGCTCCAGTGCCCCACCCAGGGACTCCAAGAAGGCTGGGTCCTCTGAACCCGTTCCCCAACCCGGAGGCACAGATAACAAACCCTCTCATCCACTGGGAGAAACCCCAACATACAGGCAGCAAGCCGAAGGGACACCAGGATACCCACCCCAGGCCGCCGCCTCTCACCAGGGGCAACTCCAGACTGAGTCCAGCCCCTCTCCAGGAGGCTGGTTCCAGAGCCCAAGCCGTGTGTTGAGGTGAGCCTGACAATGTCTAGCCGGTACCTCTCAACCTCACGCACTAACTCAGGCTCCTTCCCCACCAGAGGTGACATTCAATGTCCCAATTGCCAGTCTTGGGGTTCGGTCCTCCAGGACCTCCGCTCCTGGGCGGCGCCCAGCTCACAATGCACCCAACACACATTAGTTGGTATCAAATCAGCACAACTCATCATTAATCCCACTCCATGGTCCTTAGGGTGGCACAGTTGTTTCACTCTCTCCTCTTATTCCATTAGAAAGCATTCTGTATGTGCCTAATATGACTGAGAACTTCAATCAAATATCTGAATCTAACAATCTAAAAACAGCACTGAGTCTGTGTCTGCATTTGTGTGACATTAATGTTCCACTTTAAGTTGGAGGGTTTGACTCCACCTTTTAACTCCTTCTCTTAATGTGGACGATCATACAGCTGGCTTCTTGAAAGGGGGGCATACTACAGCCAAACTACACAACAGGACAAATGAAAAGAACAACTTGTCCTGTATCAGTGTGTTGCAGTGATTGTTTAGTTTCACTATCACTCAGTGTTTCAAAGGCAGTGCGACTGTCTCTGACACTCTGAGATCTTTGTGTCTCTCCTTTAGAAAGTCAAACAGGATTTTGAATTGTCTGAATCTGCAGGAGGGAGACGGGCCTTCTTCAGCTTCCTAAGAAACTGTAGGAACTCTAACTCTACTCTCTGAGAGAGAGATCCACTAATGCCTCGCACCAACACAAACTGGCTTCTGGAGGCAAAGAGCTGTTAGTGTTTCCAAATCGAGCGCAGCGACAGGATTGTGTGTCACAGACAGAATTTCACAGATTTTTGTGACCCTGATGAAGACCCAATTCTGGACATTCAAACTGTTTTATTAATGTTTTTAACATCTACAGATCATTATCCAGATATTTAATACAAATAAGTCTTATTTTTGTCTTTTATAGATTTGAACTCACATCTCCTGTGTTTAGAAAACAGCAGAACTTTTGTAATTGGCCCAAAAATGGAACCATGTCTGTAAGCGCTGTTTGAGCCTTTTAGCACATCTGGCCCTAAACAGCCTGTTGCTGTTACAAAGCAGAGACAACATAGTGGAGTCTAATTGTTGCACTGTGGAGCTCAGCTCAACTCAGTTCTGGGAGTTGGAATCAACAGAAAGTGTTTCATTTGACACTGAAACAGTTTCTTTTCCATCCATAAAGGAAGCGTTTGTATTTCACTCAGCAAACTCTACAGTCTGGACTGCACAACATTTCAGACTGCATGTGATCTGTGCACAGAAACATGGAGCTTCATGGACACACGCAGGTTCCACTTCCTGCTGTTGCCATGGCTTTGCTCTCGTCTTTCAGTCTAATTCCAGCTTCTTATTCAAACTCTGCACGTCACTGATCCTGCTCTCTCCTTGTTGAATACTTTTTATCTTCAGCTGTCCTTGAAATCATTGACAATAATACAGTTATGTCTATAACACTTTGGACACAAACAACTTTCTCTGTAAATGACAACAATGAATTTGAAATGATACGACTCAGATGTAGTTTCAGCTTTAATTCAGTGGGTTGCATTAAAATGTGAGGAACTGAAGCATTTTTAGAACAATCCCTTCATTTCAGGCCCTCCAAAGTAATTGGACAAATTCAATGACTGAATCAAATGTTCATTTCTAAGACTTGGTTCAAAAACTCTTCAGTGGCGATGACAGCCTGAAGTCTTGAACTCATGGACGTCACCAGATGCTGGTTTCTTCCTTTGAACTCAGAACAAACATCATGACTCTTGTCATGAGCTGTGATGAAAAATCAAACCAACACACCGCCAGACACTTTAATGCTCGAGTCCTTCCTCTGAGCAAGTTTCCTCCCTTCAGGGAAATATGACACTGTGGGTGCTGCATGTGAGTCCAGCTGAGCCATACAGGAGAGTAATTCTACTCCACTCACAGACTTCTGCTGTCTGTTCAGGACAGAGGTCGTTTAAGACAAATGAATCTAATGCACACATGCAACATGCTGCTGTTGTTGCTGTTGTTTGGTATGACAGGTATAGAAAGACTGAGTCTGCACGGGTTGAGACTAACACTACATAATAGTACAGCTGTCTTACTGAGCCCTTTTTATGTGTTAAGTTCAAAAAAGAATGATTAGAAAGATGTAAAAATGATTCATCCTTAAACTAATTTTAAAAAGTTGAATGACTGATTCATGGCTTTGGCCCTGTTGAAGAGTCTGTTTGTGTGTTGTGTGTAGAAGGCAGCGCTCTGCTGTTTGTGCTGCATGTGCTGTTGAAAGCAGACTTCAGAACAGCTTCAAGTACAGACCTGCACTCTGCACGCAGTCCTCCATTGTGTCACCTGTTCGCTCACAGAGAGACGCCCTGAACACAAGAGTGAGTGCAACACCGTTTGAATTCTTAGTCACATGGTTAAAAAGGGGCTTTTACTTCCTGCTTTGTAGAATATTCTATTTGAGCTTTTCAGAAGATCAAATATCAACATGTTACCAAAATGCAAGCTGAGTTCAATTGTTTCTGCCTCTTTTTCTCAGTATGAACCACTGAAAGCACACAGCAACATTTCTGTTTCCTCTTTCCCAGTCTCACATTGGGAATGTCAGACACTGGAAATGTGTGGACCAAAAGGCACCAAGTGGGTCTAAATAAGTGCTGCGTAGCTCAAATGTCACAACACAGGTGAGCAAGATGAGGCAGCCAGGCTCCCTCTGATGCTGTCAGTGAATGTCAGGTTATTGTGAGTCAAAGATCGCACACAGACAGCCTCCTGAGGACACAGCAACACTATAGAAACAGCACAGAAACACTAGAACTCACAGCTCTGCCTCCACATTTGAGATTTAAAACCATCTTTTTGAATAAATGAGTCCCATTGATATCACAACTAGGGCTGGCTTTGAAACATTTCCCCGATTCAAATCGATGCTGCTTTGAATGATGTGATATTGATTCATTCAATCCTAAATTAATTTTTCTTTTATTTAAATTTCACAAAACTATTTCAACAAGCGCCAAACAGCTAAAAGAACAAAGCAGAGCATGTAAACGCACAAAGATGGAAACACAAAGCGCTGATGGTCGACCTGACGGCAGGAACAGGACACGGCGTCTGAATGAAAGCCGGCATTTCACAGACTGAAGCTGCCGGTTTCCTTCTCCATCATCCAGGTAAAAGCAAAAGAAGATCAAAGCTTTACTTTGATACACATCGTCATTACTTCCCTCTTACTTTTGCTGCTTTGCTTCCATCACGATACAATCAGCACAGCTGCTTCTCTGGATATGTCCTGAGGAAGGAGGAGAATTAGAATATTTCTGACTTCCAAACTTTAATCCAATCGGGGCTCAAATGGGAATTGAATCAGTTGTAGGAATTGAAATTGATACTCAGCTCTAATCACATTGTCTCGTTATTTTGCTTGCAAACCAGGAGAAACAGTATTTAATATGAACATGCAGCAAAAACTGAATCATAAACCATCAAAGCAGCCGTAACACAAACAACATGTTTAATCAGTAAAAAATATTGTGAAATAAAGAAATCACAGGGTAAAATGATTAATTAGGCAAGTTTTTCTTTATTTAAAATGTTTTATTTACAATATTTTGTATTAATCAGGTTACAGTCGAACTAAAAAGGGAAAAACGAACATTTTAAAGGTGTTATTCAGTTTTTCCTCATGCAAGTCTTTAGATGTCTTTTTTAGAAAACCAAAGTCTTGATTAAGCTGCATGAGTGCTCACTGTGTATGTTCACAATGATCAGATGAGGGTTTAAACCTGTTTTATATTTTGTTTCTTTCTCATTTGACTCGATTCACAGCAGATGAAGCATTTGAAGTGAAGTTAAAAACAGAATTTCTTAGAGAGACTCGGCCTGAAAGAGTGAAACCCGGATGTGAGATTTTGTGGCCTCTGTGTGACTGTTGGTGGGTCAAAAAGGTTTCAGCTGCACAGCCAGACGCTACTGAGCGAGCCACCGGTTGAGACGCACACTTCTCACAGCTTCTTCCTTTGGTCACACTTTAACAGAAACATTTAGAGGCTTTAGAGATATTAATATTGACACCACCTCTAGAGAGGTTACGGTGTTGTGCCAAAAACTGATGTCCAATGTTTCTGTGTATGTTTTATGTGTAATATCTTTACGTATGTTGGTAAATAGACTTCGGTGAACAGGGTTTACAAAGAGCTTTTATATAGAATTAAAAAAATATCTGTTTTTCAAGTATCTTTACAACTCTGTGTTATTGTTGTCACGGCCACTTTCTATCTCTTCCTCTCTCTCTCTCTCCTCTTCTCTCTCGCCGGGGCGGAACTCACTGTGGGTTCACGCCCTCGGGAGATGAGACACCTGGGTCTCATTAAGATGATCAGCATTTAAGCCAGGAGGTGACTGCTGTTCGTCGCTGGATCATTGTCTACCACGCGTTAGTGAAGCCAAGTTAAGTGTTTTTCTTTGTGCGTTGTATTTAACCCCGTCTCCCTGTCTGCAGAGCTCCCTGGATTTTCCCCCGTGTGATTCCCGAGTGTTGGAGTGAGAACCCGCGATCGTGTGTGTGGATTATCTTTTCCCCCACTCAGCTGTACATATCACTCCCCCCGCACCTTCTTGTATATACACCTGGTGAACTGTAAATAAATCTTTCTTGTGTGCATCTGAGCCCCGGAGTCCTGCACTTGAGTCCTCAAAACCGTAACAACTGTACTTACATTATAACCAATCCGCTCCTTTATCCCCACGTAAAATATTTTTACAGAACTATTGTAATATTTGCTGCTGTCCTCTTGGCCAACTTACACTTAAAGAAGACATTTTTAATGTTAATGAGATTTTTTTAACTGCATAAATGAAGGTTATATAAGAGTCACTGCCAAAAACTGATTGCGGCTTCTACCTTGTTACACGAATGTTGTTTGTGGCTCAAGATGACTTTGTGTCATCCATGAGGGATGCATTTGACATATGTTTCACATATTATAGCCCAACAAGTTACTTATAGCAGTTTAAATACCAGCAATCACTTTTTGGCAAATACTGGAAATCAGTTTTTGGCACAACACCGGTGTCTTGCAGGTTTTATATTTTAGAAAGTTTAAACCTCAGCTTAATAGAAGTAGTGCGGTCGTGAGCTTTGCATAAACAAATTTGTGCAAACCTCAATGAAGTGCAGCAACATTATAAAGAAGAGTGAGCCCCAATGATGTGAGAGACTGAGAGTCGTACAGGAAACAATGACTCTGAGCTGTTGCTGCTAAAGGTGCTTCTACAAGCTGCTGAATCTTGGAGTGGACTTTGGTTTGTCTGCTCATAAATTGGTGCTTCATGATGATAAATGAACTTCTGAACTGGTTCAAGCACCAGTGCAGTGGCTGCTACATTCCTTGATGTATATGTCAAAGTTCAAAATGAGCCATTGAAATCAGCTGTGTTGGATCAAGGACACATGTAAAAGCTGCAGGACAGCGGCCCCGAGGCTGGAGTTCCACCCTCAGTGCAGTGGAAATAGTCTCGTGTCAGTCTTGCTGCTGCCTTTGAGTCTATATTGCCCAACACTGTGTGCACACATGTTTTTCCTTCCTAAACAAACACACATTTGTAAAGGAAAATTTAAACTGAACTCACAGTTGGCGGTTAATCGTTATATAGTTTAGATGTACAGCGAGAAACGCATTTAGTGGGACTTTTACACCAGCACAGATTTTCTTCTTCTTCCTGTTACATTACTGACATATACTAGATATTCTTAAGCTAAGCAACAACAATCATGTCTCTGGTACAGGCACTTTCCACCATGCAGGTTAAGCTAAAATGTGACTTGAAACAAATTCTGGGTTTGCGTTCCATAAAGGTTCATTTCATCTGGTAAGTTAGCCCCTGAGGTAACAGTCTATGTCAACACAACATGCTCACTGACTCACACTCAGCTTGATTGATAGTGATTTCCTGAATCAGGCAAAGAGGAAATTCATTTGCATCTGTTTGTTTTCACAATCACTGAAATCCAAGTTAGGCATGTTTCCCTTTTTGTGTTGTTGTTCTTGACACGAGTGCTTCAGTTATTTTCTCATCAGTATGTCAGGACACAAAGGATTATGTTGTGCATTTATGATCATCTCACGTGTGTCCATCTTTCAAACTCTTAGATTGTGTAGACATGAATGCAGCTGTCAGATTGTAGGCCAGTTTCTTTGCACTGTAAGCATTGATTGGCTGCTACTGTAGCAATCAGTGCTTCCACACAACGTCCCTGCGTAAACCCTCAGACACACAACAAACAGATCAATAGTATCTGAAATTCAGAGTACGGATCTTTTTACACATTTCTCACAGAAAATCAGCTAAATGGCTTTCGTGTGAGATGCACATCATGTTTGCCTCATAAAAGACTCGCCCTGTATGGATTCATTTCTTTGGACTGTCACGTGGAATTGTCACCTAATATAACAGGTCCATCAGTAAATGGTGTCTATCTTCAGTTTCTGTCTCCTAGATTTTGTCCCTGTCAGGTTGCAGCTGAACAGATGTCATGCAGAGACTGCATCGTACTATGATGCTCGTATGATCGCGTTTGTCAGAAGTGGTCTTGTTGAAACTTTGCATAAACCTGGCCCAGTAAACTGTGAGTGCTAACATTTCTATGGCAGATGCAAATACTTTAGACGAATCCCACAGTTGTCTATATTTGTATATTTGACAGTTTAATGAAGCATTTAGAAATCAAAGCTCAGATTAAAATGCTGTATCACAATACAATATGTTTAATATCACACACAGCATGAAAGTTTGCTAGTGTATATTATAAAAATATTACAGTATGTTTGTATAACTTTATCCCCTCCTAGTTTTTAAGATACAAATTTTGTGGCCTTTTTGTCACCTTGCATGTGGGTGGCATGGACACCCGACTTTTGTGTGCATTTATCAAAAAGCTTGGATGATTTTGAAGATCAGTGGCATTCAACTCATGATCAGCGTTCAAGTTTTCTTAAAATCTTGTAAGATGATAACTAGAAAGAAGACAGCGAGGATTTTCAAACTGATCCCACAGATGGATCTACTGTGAAGCTGAGGGACAGCACTGCTTAAAGATCCTTTTAAATGACTCAAGCTGTCTGATTTAATGAGACCACGTGTGCTCAAGTTTCCTGCTCTGACTTGGCCTCAGAATGTCTAGAGGCAGAAATCAAGCACACTCAAAGGAAATAAGCGTATCAGTGGGCATGTGCTCAGCACGCAGAGTGGGAGGGACTAAAGGTGCCACTGCAGAGCATCGCAGTTGTTTCGTGTGATTAAGTTGTGTGTTTATGAACCTGTGAGTGTTAATCCTTTTGGCAGGTTGACTTGCATGAAGCTGTTCTAATTGTTTGTGCATGTTAAAGTTATGCCTCAGTGCTTTGATACCATGTTGGTAGGATTATTTGGCACTAAGTTAATAGCAGTGGCCGTAATCTCCCACAGTGATTACATCCAGCAGTTTTAGAAATAAAGGACTTTTCTATTGGTTAGTTTAACTGTTGCTAGCTTGCCATGTCCGTGCCTTATGATTGGCAATTTGTATGACCTGCTATTTAGGCAATATATGATCTATACTGACCCCTTGTGGATATTGTGAGACATTGCTGTGTTGAGTACATTATGTTTTCAATTGTTTTTCTAGTTATTTGTGACTCTACCAATTATAAAATTGCCTGTTTCTGTTTCCAGAAAACCATTGCTCATAGTCCCACATACTATACAATGATAAGTTCAAGTATGGCTGCACCTAATTTGGATTAAGCCTGGAAAGCACTTTGATGGAAACAATTCTTCTGTGGGACTTAAAGACAGTTAACCCAACTCCTGGACTGCTGCAGTCTTCCTGACAGAAAGCTGAGGCCAGGCTTGTATGCCCAGCATACATATTCTATAACGTGTGGAACTACTTCCTTTAGTTGCTTTTGTTGGGATTTAGTTTTGGGTTTGTTGGTTTTTCAATGTATTTCAGTGTCAGTAATTTGTGTAGTGCTCACTCATATATTCAACTGGAAAAGACCTGCAATAGAAACGTATTTAGGAGCAAAGAAGTGAATAAAAAGTTTGACATCATCAAGCCCAAACAGCAGCTAGTTTTCAACAAAAGCACCAATGAGCAGCAGTGACGATGCAGCTGACACAGATGAACCCATTTAAACTGATCCCAGTGTTTTTAGCCTAATGTGAGTCTTGAACCATTGGGGCAAATGAAAAATCCCAGCAGTTCTTGAAAGCAGCAACTCTGTGCGTTTTTGTGATGTTAGGGACATGATGGTAACTCGAGGCAGAACACCATCCAAATCCTGGTAAATAACACATGAAAGAACAAAACAATAAAAAACAAACAAACATGGTAAAAAGAAGCCAAACGTGTGATCAAATTGTTCCATCACGCTCACTCACTATTCTCTCAACCTTTGCCTTCACGGGGCTGCTGCATCTATGTACCTGGGATTACTGTAATGATGCAAATATGAATGAAAAGCGCAGAGTTGCTGCTCTCAGGAATCACTGGACTTCTTTTAATTGAGGAAATGGATCAGGAGTTACGGTAGTTACAGATGTTTAATACAACCCTAGAAAAGAGCTTTCTGTAGTGCTGTGCCATACGGAAAGATTTTTTATGTATCCGATACAAGTAAATACAGGCTGATATGATCTATACTTTTAATGTGGATGATGCATCATCAAAATGTCAAATTGTTTACATTTTCATGACCTTTAAGTTGTTTTTATGGGGCTTCATCCTAATGATTATTAATGAGTTCAAACCGAGGACAGAAATAATAAAAGGATTTAGTTTGTAGCCCATAGTTTAAAAACAGTAATCACACATTATCCCTTTCTTTAACAGCAACACAAAAGGATAATTATATTCCATTAAATCTGAGCCATATTAGATTCAGTATATTTATTTTAATTTCAGTAAATGTTTTTATTTAAAGGTTCTGTGTGTCTGTTTATTTTATTTAACTTTTTATTTATTTGCTATTTTATTTGCACCATTTGTTTATTCTCTTTTTATTATATTTAATCTATTCTTAGTAGCTTTGTTATGTTATTTATCATTTCCTTTTCATCTCCAGTGTTTCTGTATGATGAGGGAGAGTCTGATGTCTGGGTGTTGGAGTGGGGATGGAGGTGTGATGAGAGGGTGTATTGAAGGTGATGTATGCGTATTTTTCTCTGCTTTTAATGTGTACTGTGAGTGTTTTCCTTACTGTGTGAGAAGTGCTATGTAAATAAAGTTTTGAGTGATATAACAAGATTAAGACTTGAGGCAATTATGCACCAAGTACATTGCAAAAAAAAATCACAAAAGACAATTTTAAACTTGCCCTGTAACATATATACATGACAAACATGTTGTTTTGTGTAAAATTCCTGGTGGATTCAAACCCAGGACCTTGTTGCTGTGAGGCACCAGTGCCATCACCCAGTGGTGATAACAAAGCCTGGAAATCAGCATGTGTTCCCAAGGGCGTAGATTTGGTTTTAGCATTGGTGGGGACGGATGATTCAACCACCGAACCCTGCGCTGTTTCTTTTTTTTTTTCCTTTTTGTCTTTGCTTCTTAATAAAATAAAAAGGAGAAATATACTTGCCTACATGTGCTATTCTACATGCTTTTAAACCATTTAAAATTACAATTCATAGTTTTATATGTGAATTATATAATGTTAAATTACTATTAAACAAATGACTAAGTATTTTAGACTTTAGTTTACTTCAGCCATATTCCATATAAATCAGGTATCATACAAAAATAAAAATAGCTTCAAATACAGTCATGACAATAAAAGAATATGACTTTAAGGACTTAACAACATTACTTCAGTTATAGTACACCAACATGTCTTACACATTAGTACTAAGGGAACACTGACTGGCCTGGTGGGTTTTGTAATCACTCATCTAAGATTAGCACAAAGTAAAAGATCTCTCAGCAAAATTATGCAACATTTTAGGCACTATTGCCCCGATCAAATCAGTGAGCTGGGATTTTTTATTCTAAACATGAACTACTGTTACAGCAACAGACATGGACTACTGGTGCCCCACACAACAACTCAATGTCCACTATGTGAAGGAGTCTATACTATACTGTCCTGGTGGACATGGCAACACTTTTTTCATGGTTACATACAGTTTTAGACTGATGTGGGCCAAAGCCTAGCACATACTTGCCAACCTTGAGACCTCAGAATTAGGGAGACATTCAAAGGGGTTTTTACAGTGTTTACTTATCGGAAAAAAATAAGTTAAATGTCACCGGCCTGTTCCGGGGGTGTCCAAATTCAGAGGGTGCGTCCACCTGAGGACCCAGCCTTCGCGGTCTAAGTGGGCCGGGTCCTCCGAAAGCCGGGTAGACCGGAAATGAGCGACTGTGAAATTTGGGGGTCTAGCCTTCATAATTACGTCACCTCTGCCGTCTGCTCCTTGCTGTCTAAATAAGATAAAATATAACCGGACGCTTGCGTAGATTCTCGACCATCTCACACTTCTGTTTAATCAGTTTTCTGTTTGACATTTATTCAGCTGTGTGAAAACCCCGGAGGAACCCTCCCGAGGGATTAATAAAGTTTTATTTAATCTAATCTAATGTAATAACTTTAATCTCAGCCAAAGTAACAAGAGTAATATTAATACTAAGTAGCTGCAGTAGTAGCAGCTATTGTTGGAAACTGGAATTGGCTGGGCCAATCTAGGATATGGTTTTTCAATTTTGTTGTCCGGGTGGAAAATCGGGAGAATTTGGGGAGAATGGTGGCTCCGGGAGATTTTCGGGAGGGGCAATGAAATTCGGGATTCTCCCGGAAAAATCGGGAGGGTTGGCATGTATGGCCTGGTATTGCCTGTAACGTTATTATGACGGACACATTTTATGAGTGAACTTGACTTTAAGTGACTTACAGGTTTCTTTGAAAAATACTTTCTTATATCCAGGTTCTTCCTTTTTGCTGCCATCCTCCTCTCCTCCTCGCAGCGCAGGCTTGCCGCTGCTAAAACTAAACAGAGCTCGCTGAAAGACACAGCCAATCACATTGGCCATATTTGTCACATAGGACTCCAGTAGAGAACGTAATTTAACTCTTTCTGCACCGCTAGGTGAATGAGACGTTGACAGATCGTTTTTTTCTTTCTATCGGGTTTGTATTTCTTTACTCGAAGAGATCAAATTATTGGTGGGGACAATTCAATAATCGCTGGATATTAGTGGGGACATGTCCCTTCCGTCCATGCCAAATCGACGCCCTTGCGTGTTCCCTCAGTCCTGCAGAGCAAATGTTTTACATTCAGCCTGATTTGTTTTTCTTCTCCTCCATCATCAGTGATCAGAGGTCTGCACTATGGAGCAGGATTTAGTCTCATCCAGGTAACTTCAGGGTTAACCCAGGTTTTATTCTCATTTCAAGGTAATTTCAAGGTAAAATGTGTTGGTTATGTACAGCTGGTAAAATAAGCATTAAATATGTTACAAATTTTCTAAGAAAATATATTTTAAAAGGTGCTTTTGACTTGGGTTGGTTGGGTTGTTACCGACACCTGGTGTGAAATGTAATTATATGATTGCAATGTTCAAAAATTTGGTGTTTAATCTGGATTTGTGTGGTGTTGTCGCCACCTACTGGTGGACCTGAGTGTGGCGCTTTGTGGTGGGCATGCTTTGGGGTGATGCTCAATTAAGCGCACATGTCACCAGAGACTGAAGGCTCGAGCCAGAAAGAGAAGGCTGGCTTGTGTAAAAGGTGGAAATATGGAAGATATGGATTACAGTTGCTCATGAATGTTCAGTAGAAAGGCGCACACGGTATGTTGGTGCATTTACTTTGTGTGTATGTTTTATTTGAGTTGTAATTTTTGTTCTGCTGATGTAATATCTGTGTTTTTCATTGACCATTTCACCATAGTTTTTCACGGTGTTTGCTGGTGAAAAGAAGATTAAAATACTGGCTAAACATCAGTTGGAGCATGGCCCTTTATTCTACTTCGAACATGAAAAACCTTCAGGAGCAGTTACAGTGGGAGTTTCCCCCAACAGAGGGACAAAGGACCCCCTGATGATCCTCTATCTAATCACATGAGCCAAGGTGTGAAAACGGGTGTAGGTCACAATCAGCCAGGGTTTCGGGTGAGCTCATTGTGAAACCTGGCCCCACTCTATCATGCGATTTCCTGAGGTCAGATGGCCCAGGATGTGAGTGGGCGTTAAGGCGTCTGGGGAGGGAACTCAAAACTGGATTATAGATGGCAGACAGTTGGTGTCGTAAACCACCGCCTCTGTTCAAAGATGGTCGCTCACAGTGGACATAGATGGCCTCTTTCACTCCTCTTTCAAACCATCTGTCCTCTCTGTCCAAAATGTGAACATTGGCATCCTTGAAAGAGTGACCTTTATCCTTAAGATGCAGGTGGACTGCTGAGTCTTGTCCTGTGGAGGTGGCTCTTCTATGTTGTGCCATGTGCTTGTGAAGTGGCTGTTTGGTCTCTCCGATGTAGAGGTCTGGGCATTCCTCGCTGCACTGTACAGCATACACCACGTTGTTCAGTCTGTGTTTTGGAGTTTTGTCTTTTGGGTGAACCAGTTTCTGTCTGAGTGTGTTGCTGGGTCTGAAGTACACTGGGATGTCGTGCTTGGAGAAAACTCTCCTGAGTTTCTCTGATACACCGGCTACATAGGGGATGACAACGTTGTTGCGTCTGTCTTTCTTCTCCTCCCTCGCTGGTGTCTGATCTCCTTTTCTCTGCCTCTTTGCTGACTTTATGAACGCCCAGTTAGGATAACCACATGTTTTAAGTGCTTCCTTTACATGTGTGTGTTCCTTCTTTTTTCCTTCAGGCTTAGAGGGAACATGTTCTGCCCGGTGGTGTAGGGTCCTAATTACTCCCAGTTTGTGTTCCAGAGGGTGATGGGAGTCAAAGAGGAGGTACTGGTCCGTGTGTGTGGGCTTCCGGTAAACTTTAATGTTGAGGTTGCCATTTTCTTCAATGTGCACGGTGCAGTCCAGGAAAGGGAAACAGTTGTCCTTTGTGTCCTCCCTGGTGAACTTGATGTTTTTATCCACAGCATTAATGTGCGCAGTGAAGGATTCCACTTCTTGTGTCTTGATTTTGACCCAGGTGTCGTCTACATATCTGTACCAGTGGCTGGGTACTCTCCCTTTAAACGAGCCAAGAGCCTTTCTTTCCACTTCCTCCATGTAAAGGTTGGCTACAATAGGTGACACGGGGGAGCCCATGGCACAGCCATGTTTTTGTCTGTAGAAGCCTTCGTTGTATTTGAAGTATGTTGTGGTAAGGCAGAGGTCTAACAGTGTGCAGATCTGATCGGGGGTGAAGTTGGTCCTGTCTTCCAAGGAGCTGTCTTCTTGTAGTCGTTTTCTGACAGTCTCCACTGCCTCCGTGGTGGGTATGCAAGTGAAGAGAGAGACTACATCAAAGGACACCATGGTTTCATCTGGATCCAGGGTAAGTTTCTGGACCTTGTCGGTGAAGTCGGTGGAGTTCTTGATGTGGTGTGGGGTGTTCCCCACGAGAGGTGCCAGGATGGTAGCAAGGTGTTTTGAAATGTTGTAAGTGGCTGAGTTTATGCTACTGACTATGGGTCTGAGTGGGACCCCTCAGTGTGTGAATGGGTGGATGACTGAATGTGTAAAGCGCTTTGGGGTCCTTAGGGACTAGTAAAGCGCTATACAAATACAGGCCATTTACCATATTTACCATTCTTTGTGGATCTTAGGAAGTCCATAAATGCAGGGTATGGCATTCCCTGGATAAAGGCGGTGATATGTAAGGCGGTCAATGATTTTGTCCTTTTCAAGGTCTTGAAGACAAGCTATAACTTTCTTTTTGTAGCTGCTTGTGGGGTCTCGCTTTAAAGCTTCGTAGGTATTGTTGTCACTGAGGAGAGTAGTGATCTTTGTGTGGTAATCCGTAGTGTTTAGGACCACAGTGCACCTATAAACTAAACTGAGAATATAATGATAAAGGAACCAACCAATTATATAAAGTAATACTCAAAACTCAAAATAACTCAAAACACCAGACTGTCATTGTGGCAGTGGTGTGGTCCCTGGACATGAAGGCAGCTCTCTGTTTAACTGGCTGTATCAACCTGGTAACTAATGCTGCACCCATAACTGGGTCCAGAGCAAGTATCTGAGTTTGACTTCAAGTATTTATTTTTGTGCTTGTGGTGATCAGACCATAAGATTAACTAGCTCTGTTTTCTCTATCACCTATTCTAATGTCTCTGATTAGGCAGAGTTAACAAAGAAATCTGAAAACTAGCATTGTGATACTTGTTATCTCTGACTGAAATTTGTAGGTTTTGTTAAGCCAGCTAACACAAAGAAAGCCTGGCTGTGTTGAACTTACTGTATCAGACTGACAGGTGTGTGAGACCAAATCTGGTCCTCGTTGCACTTTCCCAGTTTGAAATAAACTCAACTGAGTTGCACAACAGACAGGATACAACAAATTGTTGTCAGTCATCAACCTTAAAGTCAAAACTCATCAAACAATCAAACAATCAATAAAGAGCATATACTGTGAAACCATCAAATATGTGAAGTCAGAATCATCTGTAACAATCAGACTAAATTAAAATTCTTCAAATATAAAAGTGAATAATTTCTAAGTAGCTGTTCAGCTGATCAAATACAACACATTGGATAAAATATCAGACAAAGATTTTTTGCATCACTTGGATTCTAATCTCACATCAGCTGCAAGAAAATGCCTGAAAAATTCAACAAAACGTGAACACATTAAAAGCTTTTCAGCATTAAATCACAGGAAGAGCAAAAAGAAAGAAAAGTTAATACAAACCAGTTATGCTGTTAGTGTACACTTTTAATTGTCATATTAGAACATCAGCTTAACTGAAGTTGGAAACTTCACCATTAACATAACAGGTAAAACAAAAAAACCAGACATGAGTCCTGTATTATTACTGATACGAAATTCTGGCTGATTGTGGATGAGGAATGCTGGATAAACAGGCTCAGAGAATTTAGTTCTGAAGGTGTGAATGTGACTCAGTTTGTCAGATGAGACACAATAAAAGGACAGAGTGCCTGCAACCCAGTCCAGAAACACTCCCAGTCTGGGACAGCCAGTAGGAGGAACGGGGTAATATTTGGACTCATTATTATGTTTTGCACAGAAACTTAGAGGGTTTTCATCTGAACCTTGATCTGGATGGTGAGTAAAACACCACGAAATGGTGTTATTTCCAAGCCTGCATGCATCATTGTTTCCTTTCCTCTCAAGCTGTTTGTAGCAAACACCTACATCAACACAAGCATGAAGATAAGCTTTGCATTCCACCTCCCAGTAACAGCGGCAGGTCAGTTCCTCTCTGCACAGAACCTGAGGAACCTCACTGAATCTCTCAGGAAGGTCGGGATATGGATGTTTCTCTCCTCTTGTCACCTTCTTGTCTCCTTCAGACAGAAGGAGTTCACAGTGTGCTGTGTTTGGATCCAGGGTGAGACTGCAGGCATCTGATGGAGAAAAAGAGATTCACATTCATGATAATGTGACTGATTTCTAATTAGTCTGTCCACTGCAGATCTACAGCCTGCTTTTAACAAATTACAGTACACCAGGTCTTTCTGTCTTTAAGACATTGCTGCAGTTTAACTAATTGGTGTGTGTTACCTGGCTTCATGGACAGATAGAGCTGCGTGTCATCTGCATAGCAGTGAAAATTTATGCTATGTCTTCTAATGATGCTGCCTAAGGGAAGCATGTATAATGTAAACAGAATTGGTCCTAGCACTGAACCCTGTGGAACACCATAATTGACCTCAGTGTGTGAAGAGGACTCTCCATTTACATGTACAAACTGGAGTCTATTAGATAGATATGATACAAACCACTGCAGTGCAGTACCTGTAATACCTACAGCATGTTCTAATCGCGCTAATAGGATATTATGGTCAACAGTATCGAACGCAGCACTGAGGTCTAGCAGGACAAGCACAGAGATGAGTCCACTGTCAGAGGCCATAAGAAGATCATTTGTAACCTTCACTAAAGCTGTTTCTGTGCTGTGATGAGCTCTGAAACCTGACTGAAACTCTTCAAATAAGCCATTCCTCTGCAGATGATCTGTTAGCTGTTTGACAACTACTCTTTCAAGGATTTTTGATATGAAAGGAAGGTTGGAGATTGGCCTATAATTAGCTAAGACAGCTGGGTCTAGAGATGCTTTTTGAGTAAAGGTTTAACTACAGCCACCTTGAAGGCCTGTGGTACATAGCCGATTATTAGAGATAGGTTGATCATATTTAAGATCGAAGAATTAATTAATGGCAGGACTTCTTTGAGCAGTTTTGTAGGAATGGGGTCTAAAAGACACGTTGATGGTTTGGAGGAATTAATTATTGAAGTTAACTCAGAAAGATCAATTGGAGAAAAAGAGTCTAACTTAACATCGATGGTACTAAAAGTAGCTGTAGATAATATTACATCTGTGGGATGATTATTGGTAATTTTTTCTCTAATGATAAAAATTTTATTTGTGAAGAAGTTCATGAAGTCATTACTAGTTAACGTTAAAGGGATTGTTGGCTCAACAGAGCTCTGACTTTTTGTCAGCCTGGCTACAGTGCTGAAGAGAAACCTGGGGTTGTTCTTATTTTCTTCAATGAGGACAATTACAGGAGGAAGCTGGAGTGGAAACTCCAGCAGAACAGCATGAGAGAGGTGTGGAGGGGCATAAAGACCATCACTGGATTCAGGCCAACCAACAGCAGGGGAGCTGAGGGAGGTGAGAACAGAGCTAACGAGTTGAATCTGTTTTTCAATAGATTCGACACCACAGTGTCTGCTCACACCCCCACAACCTCACCTGTGGTCAGCCTGGAATCCAGAGCCACACCCCTGTGCCAGCCTCCCTCTCCACATGGCGCTGTTGCCTCCTGTGAGATTCCTGACACCCCTCCCCCACCCATCACCTTCACTCAATACCAGGTTCAGATGCAAATGAGGAGACTTCACTCAGGCAAGTCTGCTGGACCAGTCGGAGTGAGTCCCCCTGTGCCCCCCAGCTGTGTGGAGTCTTTCATAAACTGTTTATGCTGAGTCTGAGTCTGCCGAGGGTCCCAGTGATGTGGAAGACATCATGCCTCGTCCCTATTCCAAAGGCGCCACGTCCCAGTGTTCCCCCAGGATTACAGGCCCGTGGCACTGACCTCCCACATCATGAAGACCCTGGAAAGGCTCATCCTGGACCAGCTGCGACCCATTGTCAGACCACATCTGGATCCCCTTCAATTTGCTTATCAGCCTCGTCTCGGAACAGAGGACGCCATCATCTACCTGCTCAATCGTGTCTACACCCATCTGGACCAGCCGGGCGAGCACTGTGAGGGTCATGTTTTTGACTTTCCAGTGCTTTCAACACCATCAGGCCGACCCTCCTGGGTGATAAGTTAACAGCGATGCAGGTGGATGCTTCTCTGGTGTCCTGGATTGTTGATTACCTGACAGGAAGACCACAATATGTACGTCTCCCACAGTGTGTGTCTGACAAGGTAATCAGCAACACAGGGGCACCACAGGGGACCGTCCTCTCCCCCTTCCTCCTCACCCTCTACACCACAGACTTCAGCCACTGCACAGAGACCTCCATCTTCAGAAGTTTTCTGATGACTCCGCGGTGGTTGGATGCATCAGCAGGGATGATGAGACAGAGTACCGGGCTGTGGTCGACTCCTTTGTCACGTGGTGTGAGCAGAATCATCTGCAGCTCAACGTGGCAAAGACCAAGGAATTGATCGTGGACTTCAGGAAGACCAGGAAACACTTGACCCCTGTTTCAATCCAAGGGGTCAGTGTTGACATTGTGGAGGACTATAAATACCTTGGAGTACACATTGACAATAAACTGGACTGGGCTACAAACACCACAGCACTTTACAGAAAGGCCAGAGTCGTCTCTATTTTTTGAGGCGACTGAGGTCCTTCAACATCTGCCAGAAAATGCTCAGGATTTTCTACGAGTCTGTTGTGGCCAGTGTGATCCTCTATGCTGTTGCATGCTGGGGGAGCAGGCTGAGGGTCGCAGATGCCAACAGACTCGATAAACTGATCCATAAGGCCAGTAATGTTGTGGGGATGGAGCTGGACTCCCTCGAGGTGGTGTCGGAGAGGCGGATGTTGTCCAAGATAAAGACAATGTTGGATAACACCTCCCACCCACTCCATGACATGCTGGTCAGTCACAGGAGCACGTTCAGTGAGAGACTGAGATTACCGAAAAGCACCACTGAACGACACAGGAAATCATTCCTGTCTGTGGCCGACTCCCTGTACAACTCATCCACCTAACACACTGTTTACTGCAACAGTTACACCCTTCTTGCACATGTTCTTTTTCAGCTATTTATTAATAGTGACTTTTATGTATAAGTGTATGTATATATATAAAAAAAAAAAACCACCCAGCACGCCCCTGCGGGCGGTTTATCCTTCAAGCTCGGGTCCTCTACCAGAGGTCTGGGAGCTTGAGGGTCCTGCGCAGTATCTTAGCTGTTCCCAGGACTGCGCTCTTCTGGACAGAGATCTCCGATGTTGTTCCCGGGATCTGCTGGAGCCACTCGCCTAGCTTGGGAGTCACCGCACCTAGTGCTCCAATTACCACGGGGACCACCGTTACCTTCATCCTCCACATCCTCTCGAGCTCTTCTCTGAGCCCTTGGTATTTCTCCAGCTTCTCGTTTTCCTTCTTCCTGATATTGCTGTCATTCGGAACCGCTACATCGATCACTACGGCCGTCTTCTTCTGTTTGTCTACCACCACCAAGTCCCACAGGATCTTAGCTCGGTCATTCTCCATCACCCTTGGGGGTATCTCCCATTTTGACCTCGGGACTTCCAGGTTATACTCGGCACAGATGTTCCTGTACACTATGCCGGCCACTTGGTTATGTCGTTCCATGTATGCCTTGCCTGCTAGCATCTTGCACCCTGCTGTTATGTGCTGGATTGTCTCAGGGGCATCTTTACACAGCCTGCACCTGGGGTCTTGCCTGGTGTGATAGACCCCAGCCTCTATGGATCTTGTGGTCAGAGCTTGTTCTTGTGCTGCCATGATTAGTGCCTCTGTGCTGTCTTTCAGTCCAGCTTTGTCCAGCCACTGGTAGGATTTCTGGGTATCAGCCACCTCCTCTATCTGCCGGTGGTACATACCGTGCAGGGGCCTGTCCTTCCATGATGGTTACTCGCCTTCCTCCTCTTTCTTGGGTTTCTGCTGCCTGAGGTATTCACTGAGTACGCTGTCAGTTGGGGCCATCTTTGTGTTGTATTCGTGGATGTTCCTTCCTGTCTCATCCTGGACTGTGGTGCCAGTCCCCGGCCTCCTTCCTTCCGCTTGGCGTACAGCCTCAGGATGCTGGACTTGGGGTGAAACCCTCCATGCATGGTCAGGAGCTTTCTTGTCTTTATGTCAGTGGCTTCTATCTCCTCCTTTGGCCAGCCTATTATCCCAGCAGGTAGGGCGTAGGTGTTGATAGCCCGGATCTTGTTCTTACCGTTCAGCTGACTCCTCAGGACTTGCCTGACCCTCTGCAGGTACTTGGTGGTTGCAGCTTTCCTAGCGGCCTCTTCCTGGTTCCCATTTGCCTGTGGGATCCCCAGGTACTTGTAGCTGTCCTCTATGTCTGCAATGTTGCCTTCTGGTAGCTCGATCCCCTCAGTTCTGACTACCTTCCCTCTCTTTGTTATCATCCGACTACACTTCTCCAGCCCGAATGACATCCTGATGTCATTGCTGTATATTCTGGTAGTGTGGATCAGTGAATCGATGTCTCGTTCACTCTTGGCATACAGCTTGATGTCATCCATGTACAGGAGGTGGAGTCATTTTCATGCAGAAACATTAAGCTGCTGCTAATCAGAAGCTTTCCAGATGCTCCTGCATGGGTGATCAAAATCTGATGGTAGTTTCCTGTTTTCATAATCTCAATAATTTTAAAAAGATCTCAAACACCACTGGCTGAAATGCAGCCCAAACCATGACAGAGCTTCCACTGTGTTTTATAGATGGCTGCTGACTCCCCCAAACATGCTGATGATTTAAGCCAAAACCTTGAAATTTGGATAAATTTCTCTATCAGACCCGTTGATATGGGTATGTGGTGGGGTGTGGTCTGCAAGGCCGTGCATATGCACCTGCACGGCATTCGCAATCATACCTGCAGAGTTAAAACACGGGGAATTGGGGTTTGTTGGGAGTTTTTGTGGTGTGATGTGCAGCCGAGAGACGAGAGCTGCAGCCAAAATAAATAAAGATGGCCCAAAATTATGATCTCTGGATCCGTCATGTCTCATTTACACCACAGTCTTCTTGGCAGTCACCCTTCTACTGAGACCAGTTCTGATGAGGCTCTAGTGAGCAGTAGATCGATCACATGAGACTTAAAAATATGAGATGTGTGTGTCTGTGTGTGTGTTTATTGAATATTGTGTATAAATATGTTCATAGATATTATTGGTTTAGAAGTTTTGCTCAAAAATAAAAATACAGAAAAGTCATCAATTATGATTCAGCCAGCTTTTCAAATGTGTGTCTTTTGTTTTTGTTTTTGTTGTTAAATGAAAGCAGAATGACTTTGTGATGGCATGTACCAAATTGTCAGTTTTGCCATTTGGTAGCAGTTGTAGCCCGTGCTGTGCATATACCAAAGACAACAGTGAACATGATGAAGAAGCAAAGGCCATTGCAGAAAATAACTGCCTGTACAGCCAGAGCTCTGATGAGAAGGCAAAGAAGCTGGTAAACATGTTGGAATCACTCCCCCCACCGCTCGTGGCAGATATGGCCCCGCCCCTCCCTGAGCCTGGTTCTGTCTGTGGTTTCTTCCTGTTAAATGGGAGTTTTTCCCACTTTCATGAAAGTGCTTGCTCACAAGGGGTTTGTCTGATTGTTGGGAATTTCTCTGTATTATTTGCATAATCTTTATGTGATATTCTAAGGTCATTACCTTACAATCTAAAGAGCCTTAAAGCAACTGTTGTTTTCATTTGGCACAGTATAAATAAAATATAATCGAACTGAACTGAACTTCTTTTAGAAAGGTTTGAGTTACGCGAGTGGAGAAGCAGTACCCTCACCTACCAGAAGAACCAAAGACTGGCAGCAATTAGCAGTGGCTAGCATAAAATCAGCTAAAGCAACAAGAAATTGCCCTTCTGTCACTGTGAGAAAGCTGAGCCAGGTTGCGTGCTAAGCACTCCCCCACCATATGCCTCATATACAGATTACTGGCAAAACAGTACAGCCTTCCTGACTTCATAACTCCCTACAACACCAGACACAGCTATCGAGCTGGTGGGTAACAGACGTCTCCCAAAAAGTCAGAGCACTTTTGCAAATATGTGATGTCTTGATAAACCGAGCAGATATTTGAAGTTTACACAGCTACATTCTCACCTAAAAATATCTTAAAAGTTTATTTTGTGACCCAGAAAGAGTAATAAGAGTAATATTAAAACTAAGTAGCTGCCGCCATTGTTGGAAACTGGAAATTGGCTGGGCCGTGCTATGAATTCTGGGATATGGTGGGCCACGAGGGACACGTTTGAGCCATCTTTCAAATTCGGGAAAAGGAGGACACATTTGTCGGAGGAGTCTACGAATTTGGACAGCCTTTGTCGCGTCGCTGTGATGTAATCAGCCTACAAATGCGTCCTCAGGAGGATGCAGCCTATGAATTTGGACATCCCCATAACTTTTATCAAGTTCTTTTGCGGAGCAACTTTAACTTTTCATCAATGGATTCAATCAGACTCATGCAGATTGAAAGTTGTTTGAACAAGAAGTTGTTTGGATTTACCGAAATCCAAGACTGCTCCAGTCTAGTTAACCACTACACCTCTCAAGTATACTTGTTAAACTAGTCCCTGACTCTGATGCAGATTTGAAATTAATCAGAGTTGGTGGACATTTGCATTACAGTGATTATCAAGGTGCACAGTGTTAACTCCCTATCATGCTGGTTGGTAATCATCCTGTCAATAAACTGCCCATCAAAGAGTCTGACAAAGAATCGCAGTCAAAAAGGAGTGTTTGAACTAACCAAGCCCTGAGAAATGATTTCATATACAAAACTCAAACAAGTCATTATCAGTGAAGTAAAGTAGCAAGAAGTAAAAGCAGACTTAAAGATAAATCTGAACATTAATCAAATGATCAATCAGGAACATCTAATATTTAAAGGTAGAATCGGCTCTTAGATTCAAATGAAACAAAAGCGCTTCAAATGTTTCAATGAATGCTTATTGATTATCAAATGCAACAAGTTGGAATGAAAACATTAGAAAATGATTTTTACATCCACTTGGACTCTAATCTCACATCAGCTGGAAGAAAATAATACAAAGAAAAATCATCACAAGAAACAAAGCTTAAATTAATAAATTGTGAACAAATTAAAGGGTTTTTATTAGGATTAAACTGCAGGACCAGTGAAGACATAAATGACAAAAAGAGACAAAAGAAAAGTTTTACACACATCTGAATATTATAGTTTCTCTTCATGTGTAAGATCATTCGCTCTGCTGCGGTACCTGTCTGTGTTTGTGATTGGTCAGATGTCATGTGAACACGCCCCTAGCCTGATAAACCCTGGGATCACTTACAGTAGTGATAGATAGATACCTTCATGTCAGCACTTTGACTGATTGCTGATATTAGGGGAAGTTAAACCAGATAACAGAAAGATATCCTGGATATGCTGACCTCACTTTGTAGGTCAGGATTACAGACACAGTGACATGTAGGAGTTTTTATTTAAGTAGAATCCTGAGTAAACAGGTTCAGAGAATTTGGTTTTGAAGGTGAGAATGTGTCTCAGTTTGTCAGCTGACACTTCATAGTAGGACAGAGTCCCTGCAGGCCAGTCCAGAAACACTCCCAGTCGGGAGCAGCCAGGAGTTGGACTGGTATTTGACTTGGTCTCCTTACTTTGCTGCCCTGTATAGTAAGTTGGTTCTGGGTCCCATTTGAAGCCAACGCACCAGGAGATGTTATTCCACCCAAACGCAGATGGATAACCGTCCCCTTTCCGCTGTATTCCTCTGTAGCAAACAGCAGCAGCAGCATGCGCTCCTTTGTTTGTGGCCCACTCTATCTCCCAGTAACAGCGGCCAGTCAGAGCCTCTCTGCACAGAATGTTATGTAAAGTATCGAATCTCTCAGGATGGTCAGGATACGACTGCTTCTCTCCTCTTGTGGCCTTCTTGTTTCCTTCAGACAGGATGAGGTTGAAGTGTGCTGTGTTTGGATCCAGGGTGAGCTCACAGGCATCTGATGGAGAGAACGAGACCTGATCAAGTTCATAATTGATGATAATGTCACTGACTCCCCCTTAATCTGTCCACTGCAGAGCTACAGTCTGTTTTTAACACATGTCAGATCTCTGTGCTCAAACCTCAGCTTGTCTTTTTAAACTCTGATCAAATGAAGAACAACTATGAAGGGAAGATCTGGGTTCTCTCCTGTTAGTTGTTATGATCTTTGTACAAACTGCAGTTCTGTCTGACTTTGATTATGATGATGGATTTTATCTGCATGTTTCTCCACATTAAAACTCTGATTCTGTATTAGACAGTGTGCTGTTATCTTAGACAAAAACACTGGATATCTGTCTTTAACCACTGCTAATGACTAAGTACCATAAATTATATTTCAGTGGTCTGTTCTTGGACAACTTTAAAATACACAAATATATAAACTGAATTCTTGTAAAAAGTTTTAGAACACCCAAATTCCTCCAGATTTTTATTGACAATCATGTTTTCAAGCATACCTTCTTGCTCTTTGTTCCTAAAGTAGTTCTGCTTTAGCTTGGGCTTGGTCTTTTTTTCTTTATTTACTTTTTTGCTGTTGGATGAACCTCAGAATAACCAGGTGGAGAACGCCATGGAGGGCATTTCAAATCTTCCAGGATGTCTCTTACTCTGTTTAAATCATCAACCCAGGATCCAGCAAAACAGCTTCAGTCCATCATACTTCCTCCTACATGTTTCACAGTTGGTGCCACACACTGAGCTACGTACAAAAATCCTGTGTGATGAACCAAAGATTCAGATTTTGATTCATCAGTCCATGACAGCATCTTCCAGTCTTCAGTAGTCAGTTGGTTTCAAGACCCAGGCAGGCCTTTTCTTTCTTCTTCTGATTTGTTAGCAGTCTTGTTATCAGTGGCTTTCTTGCTGCATCTCATCCCGTCAAACCTCCAACTCAAAGTCTTCTCTTTACACTCGAAACTGAGACTTACAATGATCACTATTAAACTGTGCTTGAAGCTGTGGTCCTGTGAGCTGCTCTCTCAGAAACGTATCGCCTGATTCTCTTGTGGCTTGTGTTGCGGTTCTGCCAGACCACTCCTTGCCAAAGTTCTCCAGTTTCTGAGGGCCTTTTTATGGTGAAGGAGACTGTACTCTCTGACACGTTGACAGTTTCTTCACACTTTCTCTGTAGGATGGTCGATGGCCGATTATTTTTATTTTTTTTTATTTTTTTTTGTAACGGTATAAACAATGAAAGGCGGTGGATTGGCCAGATGCTGGCTGATGTGTAAAAATAACTCAGTTGTTTGGTGGTGGCTAAGGCGGAGCTTCCACAGAGGCCAGCAGGTGGATGAGGGAAGGGGAGGCAGGAGGAGGAGAGACCCGAGGCGGCCGCCAGTCCGAGCGTCAGGTGAGCTGAACTTCAGGTAAGAAGTTATGACCTGCAGTCTGTCTGAGTCAGATATAAACCAAGTTTAGGTGGAGTTTATTTTCGTTGTGCTGAATTTTACAGTCAGTTACAATAACTCGTACTGCGTGCTAGCTAGCATGACGGAGTTTCTATACAGCTGGGTGGGTGCTGTGATGTTATTGATAGTGACCTTTATTTTATTCATAAGGTTAGTTAGTAGAGTTGCCAACCGTCCTGTAAAAAACAGAATCGTCCTGTGCTCAGAGAAAATATTACGCGTTTCGTATTGAGGTGAGAAGGAACACAGTTTGTCCCGGACTTCAGCTAGAATGGAAAAAGACACAAAGCTGGAGTTATTCTGTGTCTTTACGCTGCAGCTGCCTCTTCTTCTCTCATTCTCTCCCCTCTCTCTCCTGTTGCTGCTTCAATCATGAAACTGATCAGTGATCAGCTGATCGGCATTTCTCTCTTGTTTGTTTATCGCCCACTTTGCCCCAGAAAGAGGAAACCAGCGGATGTCGCGCTAAACAACAGCAGCACGTTTAAGCTTGATCAGCTGTTGTTAGAATTTATTTAATATTAATTTCTAGTATCAGCTGGTGTTTGCTGGAGCCACAGCTGTAAAGCTGCTGGTCATGATGTCGGTTTGTATATGTGGTGAGAGGGAAACATGCAGATGAAACCAGGAGATGTCCTTACTGAATCATCAGAGCTGAACAGGTGATGGAGAAACAGGTTTACCTTTTAGGTGACATGAATGAGTTGAAGGGAAGTTATGAACTGTTTCTGAGAGACAAATAACACCAGGATCCTTTTCTAAGTAGCTGACAGCTGGTAACTGTGCAGGGGCGGATCTAGCAAAGTGTTGCCAGGGGGGCAGGTAGGGCATTAACAGGGAAAGGGGGGCACAAGGAAATACTTTTCTTTCTTATTTTCATTTAAAATGTCTCACTTTTAGTGAATAATTATCTGAATCTTACAACCAAAGTTTTTATCTGATGTACAACGTAGAGAAATCATGCATATACCAACAAGACTGTACATCACTGTCACAACAGCGTTTGTTTTTATTCAAAGGCTTTATGGCTTTAATACCTGGTGGGCCGGTCTGTAGTCAAAATGCCCGGGATGATTTTTTGTCCCAGTCCAGCCCTGGGCACGACACGCAGTGAATTAATCTGAGAAGGTGCATTAAAAAATAAATGGCCAGGCCAGCGGTGCACATCGCAAATTAGCTCGCATACACACATTAGTTGTGCCGCTTCTTAATGACGGTATCTTAGCTAACAAACCCAACTACCAGATTCAACTTGTAATTGGCTAAAATAACTTAGCCTACCGGTGAGAGGGACGTTGCTGGCTGGCAGTTTTTTCAAGCGAGGGTGAAATTTCCACATTCCGACACTTCAAATGCTTCAGGAGCTGCCCGCTCAGCGCAGCATCAGCACCACGGAAATACACGGATACATCCAAAGACTCAAGACTGATCAAACCAGAAAGCTTTAATGAGCAGCTAGATTTGTCTCGCATTAACCGGCTGAGTTAATGCCAGTTAATGCGACATCGAAATGCAGCTGATTGAACTGAAAACCTCGACTTTGTGGGGGTCAAAGTTTGCAGAATTACGAACGCAGCTGGAATCCACAGCTGTGCGTGTTCATGGAGCTGCATTTTCACCTGCTGGACATCACTACCTGACAAGTTTAACTGTCTTCAGAACATTGCAGAGGCCTTATTGACAGTATTTGGCTCTACATATCTGTGTGAGCAGATTTTCTCTCACATGAGTGTCCTCAGGTAGTGTCTGAATGCTGGACACTCGGAGACCAGAGATCACATTAACATGTGTGTCTCTTTATTAACAAACATGTCATATTGGCCCAGTTTATTTTTCTTATCATTGTTGTGAGGAGACCATAAATAGCATTTGCATTTTCTGTTGTACAGTTCATTTGCTGTTATGGATAAAAAGTCTTTTTTTGTTTCAAAATAGCTGATAACTATTCGCTGATAGCTGCCAACATCTGCGAACAAATATAATTCTATAAAGTTGTTCTATATAGTGTGTAGCTGTTAATATAGTGTTATTAAATTTATTGCTAATGCAATTATATGGCACATTGACTTCTGAGGAAATTTTAGATGCACTCATCACCAGAAAGGTTGCCGACCCCTGGTCTAAAGCTTTAAAGCTTCTGATGGTTTTCCTCTATTGTTTTGTAAATTTCACTTTTCTCAACATGTTATAGCAGTAGACGAGTTTCTGCAGTGCAATACTATTCACCTGTCGTGTTCGGGTCAAATCTGACCAAGTTACAACTGAAAACAATCATAAATATTGTGTTTTACATCTGATTGCCCAAGGCCTTATGACATGCTCCACACTATGCACTTGAACATATAACAGTGATGATCAACTCTTTCATTGAATTTTGAGTGTTTTAATCAACCTTGTTACATCTGTGGTGTTCCTGGTCAGAAGTGACCACCATAGGAAATGAATGGGAACAACAGTTGCCTCAACGCGCTTTATATTGTCAGGTAGACCCTACAATAATGCAGAGAAAACAGAGCAAACCCCAACAATCATATGACCCCCTAGGAGCAAGCACTAACAGTGGGAAGGAAAAACTCCCTTTTAACAGGAAGAAACCAGCCTCACAAAGGCGCAGCGATCTGCAGTGATTGGTTGGTGGTGAAGCGAGGAAGACAGGACAAAAGATATGCTGTGGAAGAGAGCCAGGGATAAATAATAACTAATGATTCAGAGAAGTGTATAAACAGCCAATGCATCATGGGAATCCCCGGCAGCCTACACCTATTGCAGCATAACTAAGGGAGGATTCAGGGTCACCTGGTCCAGCCCTAACTATATGCTTTAGCAAAAAGGAAAGTTTGAAGCCTAATCTTGAAAGTAGAGATAGTGTCTGTCTCCTGAATCCAAACTGGAAGCTGGTTCCACAGAAGAGGGGCCTGAAAACTGAAGGCTCTGCCTCCCATTCTACTTTTAAATACTCTAGGAACAACAAGTAGGCCTGCAGTGTGAGAGCGAAGTGCTCTAATAGGGTGATATGGTGCTACAAGATAACTTATCACCCCGTATCATCTTCATTGTAAGGTAAAAACCCAACAATAATCTTTTTTTTAAACTCTGGCAGTTCACCACTTACCTTTTTACCATTTCAAGATATCCATTATCAACAATTTCAATTAAAAAGACTGGAAGATTTGGGTTATTTTAAAACTTTTTACCGGTAGTGCTCAGTTACTTTATTTTCTAAATAAAACTATATAATTTTACGTTACACTCAGTTGTGTACAATAAACAACATTTTATAGCCCTTTGATTAACTTCTTTGAATGTCCTGTTGTGTTCAGACTTAAATTTAACTCAGTGCTTAATCAAACGTAGTCTGGCTCATTAAAGGCACTTAAAGAAATTATCAGTATCCTGTACTTAAAGTGCATAACTTGCTCTTTCTGACATCAAGTGTAAAATAAAGAAAGCTAATTTAGTTATTGCAGGTGTAACATCCTTTATGTGATTTATTTATGTAAAAAGTACTTACACCAGATCAGATCTCTTCTGTCCGTCACCTTTTCCACATCAGTGAAATCAGGTCTTGAGAAATCATCAGTGACCAGGAAGTTCTTCCTGTAGTGGTAGATACTTCCTCCTTTGTATTTGTCATTTGCAATGGCTGCTACCAGGAAACAGAATCGGTTGTCATTCTTCAGAGCTTTGGCAAGGTCATGGACAACTTTGGCCTTTTCTGTCATCTGCTTTATCACTTCATCTGAGAAGTACCATTGGTCCTGGGTAGGTGGAGTGTTACCATCAGTACCTTCCAGTTTCTTTTTCTCCAAGTAGTCAGACATGTTCTGCAGATATGGGTCAGTGGATTTCAGGGAGGTGAAAACAAAGCAGAGAACTTCCTCTACTCCTGGATTAAACACCTCTCTGTCCAGCTCAGACTGATCTGAGATGATCTTTGTTCCCTCCATCATGTCTACAAAGTACCTGATGATGGTGACTTCTCTCTCTTCATCTTTGATCCACTTGGTTAATCTCTCCTGACTGAACGGTGACTTGTCTCTGTCATCAAACACTTTCACTAATTCCTGCTCATCTTCCTCACCTGCCCTGATGGAGGGAAGTTTCGTGGCCATTTGCTGCTGGATTGAAGATCTGAAATACTCACAGAGCTTCTTGAATCTGATCATCTTTTCTGGTATCTGTGGAAAGCTTCTCCCCACTCTGTCCTCCAGCAGATCATTGCAGCTTATTTCCAGATTATAGAGGTCCTTCAAAGCATCTTGAGCCTTTCTAACAAGTCCAACACTGATACCAGTCATCATCTCAGCAGCTTCTGGATTTAAAATCTTCAGAGGCATCAGTGTGACCTTCAGTGGAACACAGTTTTCTTTGTGTTCTCCCAGTAGTTTTGGAAGTTGGATGTATGTCTTCACTGCATCTTCAAATGTTCCAGGGTTGCTTTCAAGAATGAAGTCTCCATAGAATTTGCAGGTAAATTTATCAGTCACAGCTTTTTCTTCATCACTCAGCTTGATGTCAACTTTCCCGTCAACATTAAATGAGGGGATCTTCTTTATCACCGTTTGCATGGTTCCCTTGATTTCCTGAATGTTTTTAGGATCTAACTTCTCACTGTCAAACACAAAGAAAGCGTTTGCGCCATAAAGGATTCCTGTGACTACATGTGTCGCCAAATTCTTCACATTTTCTGCTTGTTGGGTGTTCTTGGTTTCATCAGGAGTCAACATCAGCTGTTTGAATTTGGTGGTAGCTTTGTACTGAAGCGTGACTCGACTCTGATTGTCAGAATTCTTCTTATCATTCAGATACTTGGCTGATCCTCCAACCTCAATGAGTCCACCCAGGAAACTGGCCTTCAGTGAACCATCAACATCCAGCAGTGACGACTTTTTTTCAATGGAATCCGTCGCACTGACTTCAAACTCACTGCTATGATGATTTTTCTCCACTGACTTCTCCTGCAGAGTTTTAGCATCCCACAGTGTGACACCTTTAAGACATGAGATCCAAAAACTGGTTAAAATGAAAAAAACAAGTCTTTAGAAATATTACCACCAGATTATACACATAATCTGAATTTCATTACAAGGCCTTGACTACAGTCAAAGTCATTAGTTTTATTCTAATTAATTCAGCTTCAGTGATTGGTTCTTGTGGCTGAGGTATGGGCTGCAGCTCCACTGCAGAGGAGGGATGGTGCAGCATGCTCAAGGGGCAGTGCCAGGAATGCTGGCAGAGCAGCTGGAAACTATTCAGTTATTATAGCCTCACTATTTCAGTGATGCCAGGACCTGGAAGAGCTAGAATGGCTAGAAAGCTGCTCGGTTGTGGAACAGAAAAACTGAGGAACTGAAAACATGAATTCTTTGTAAATAAAACAACATCACAGGCACCCCGATTGTCTCAGGTCCTTAATGGGGTAACAGGTGGTGTCAAAACCCAGTTTATTATGTCGGACCCGCAGTTTGCACAGTTGGTCTAGTTGCCGGCCCAGATGCTCGCAGAGATTGTAGCAATGCATAAGGAGCAGGCAGCAGCACAGAGAGCTCAGATGGAAAACCTGTAGGACCAGGCCAAGGGCCAGACAAGTGCCCCCACCACCACCATTATCAGTGACGCTGCATTGACGACCTTCGGGTGTACCTGGTGGCAACCACACAGGTGTGCCAGTGGCCCACAGCGGGCTGTGCATGGCAGCTGTTGATGCTGGCAGCTCTGTCTCTGCCACTGTACTCGCAGGGGAACTTCCTGGATGTTTGCAGGGCCATTTTAGACCGGATCGGCTTCTCCTCAGAGGACCACTGCCGGTGGTTCAGGGGCAGCTGGATGGCGGTGAAGGACTGGCCTTTCAGCTGGGCCCAAAAGTTCCATGATGCAGCAGGTTGCTGCCAGGGCCATAAGAAGGGGAACTGCAGATGTTGGACCAGATAGTCCTGGAACAGTTTGTGGAGTTGCTCCACTGGGAGACGGCACAGTGGGATCGCTGCCACCGGCCAGCAAGCTGGAATGGTAAAAATGGTAAATGGTCTGTATTTATATAGCGCTTTTCTAGTCCCTAAGGACCCCAAAGCGCTTTACATATCCAGTCATTCACCCATTCACACACTGGTGATGGCAAGCTACGTTGTAGCCACAGCCACCCTGGGGCGCACTGATAGAGGCGAGGCTGCCAGACACTGGCGCCACCGGGCCCTCTGACCACCACCAGTAGGCAACGGGTGAAGTGTCTTGCCCAAGGACACAACGACCGAGACTGTCCGAGCCGGGGCTCGAACCGGCAACCTTCCGATTACTAGGTGAACTCCCAACTCTTAAGCCACGATCGCACCATACTGTGATGGTTTCTGATCTGAATGTTGTTGAAGGCAGTTTTTGGAAAGCAAAGTAAGATATCAATGGGTTTGTCACTACCTGACTTTCTATCCAAATTTAAATATGTCTGTGAAGGTTCTCAGTCATCCAGGTCATCGTAGTCAAAGGAGTTTGCAAAGAAAAGCGTCTGGACTTCTTTGAGTTGCTTGAAGACGTTTCACCTCTCATCCGAGAAGCTTCTTCAGTTCTAAGGTCAAATGGCCGAGAGTCCCAGATTTAAACCCAGTGGGAGTATCCCCCCAAGGAGGGACAAAGGACCCCCTGGTGATCCTCTAATCATATGCGCCAAGGTGTGAAAGTGGGTGTGGGACCTAATCAGCCAGAGCTCACCTCTGCCTTACCACACCATACTTCAAATACAACGAAGGCTTCTACAGACAAAAACATGGCTGTGCCATGGGCTCCCCCGTGTCACCTATTGTAGCCAACCTTTACATGGAGGAAGTGGAAAGAAAGGCTTTTGGCTCTTTTAAAGGGAGAGTACCCAGCCACTGGTACAGATATGTAGACGACACCTGGGTCAAAATCAAGACACAAGAAGTGGAATCCTTCACTGCGCACATTAACGCCGTGGATAAAAACATCAAGTTCACCAGGGAAGACACTAAGGATAACTGTTTGCCTTTCCTGGACTGCGCCAGCACATTGAAGAGAATGGCAACCTCAACATTGAAGTTTACGGAAGCCCACACACACGGACCAGTACCTCCTCTTTGACTCCCATCACCCTCTGGAACACAAACTTGGAGTAATTAGGACCCTACACCACCGGGCAGAACATGTTCCCTCTAAGCCTGAGGGGAAAAAGAAGGAACACACACATGTAAAGGAAGCACTGAAAACATGTGGTTATCCTAACTGGGCGTTCATAAAGTCAGCAAAGAGGCAGAGAAAAGGAGATCAGACACCAGCGAGGGAGGAGAAGAAAGACAGACGCAACAACGTTGTCATCCCCTATGTAGCCGGTGTATCAGAGAAACTCAGGAGAGTTTTCTCCAAGCATGACATCCCAGTGTACTTCAGACCCAGCAACACACTCAGACACAAACTGGTTCACCCGAAAGACAAAACTCCTAAACACAGACTGAACAACGTGGTGTATGCTGTACAGTGCAGCGAGGAATGCCCAGACCTCTACATTGGAGAGACCAAACAGCCACTTCACAAGCGCATGGCACAACATAGAAGAGCCACCTCCACGGGACAAGACTCAGCAGTCCACCTGCATCTTAAGGACAAAGGTCACTCTTTCGAGGATGCCAATGTTCACATATTGGACAGAGAGGACAGATGGTTTGAAAGAGGAGTGAAAGAGGCCATCTATGTCCACTGTGAGCGACCATCTTTGAACAGAGGCGGTGGTTTACGACACCAACTGTCTGCCATCTATAATCCAGTTTTGAGTTCCCTCCCCAGACGCCTTAACGCCCACTCACATCCTGGGCCATCTGACCTCAGGAAATCACATGATAGGGTGGGGCCAGGTTTCACAATGAGCTCACCCGAAACCCTGGCTGATTAGGTCCCACACCCATTTTCACACCTTGGTGCATGTGATTAGAGGATCACCAGGGGGTCCTTTGTCCCTCCTTGGGGGGATACTCCCACTGGGTTTAAATCTGGGACTCTCGGCCATTTGACCTTAGAACTGAAGAAGCTTCTCGGATGAGAGGTGAAACGTCTTCAAGCAACTCGAAGAAGTCCAGACGCTTTTCTTTGCAAACTCCTTTGATCCAAATTTAAAGAAAAACAAATGAAAATTCTCATTTCCTTTTAAGGAAGGTGGCTGTCATGCTGGCAGAGGAAGAGGCGCCCTTAAGACCTTTCTCTCTGATTTGGTTCCCCAGGTCCCAGCAGTGGCAGGTGCTGTTCCCGACCCACTTAGGGCCGCACTAACACTGAGGCAGGAGTGTTGGAGATGCGGGTGGCCGGGACACCTGCAACATGAGTGTCCATGATGGAGGTTGGGCAGGTGTTCTGTGTCGCCGGGGCTCCAAAACCCTCCTCCGGTCCAGGAGGGACAGTCAGTGTACAGGTAAGGTGCCAAGGAGGCATATGCCAGTCTTTGGTGGGCTTGGGCTGCATGCAGACCTGCACGCAGACCTTGGAGGTCACAATAACAATTGTCCATATCAGACCTTTACAAAGCTGTCTTTAAAGGTAGGTGCTCCTTAGTGTTCTGTTCTTGGCCCCTTTCTTATTCATTTTTGTTATTAATAATGTTATTTCTGCAGCACAAAGTTGTATTTGCTGATAAAATTTTTATGACAAATTTTGACCCGTCCACACCCTCTGGTCCCCTTTCTTAAAGATGGGAACCACCACCCTGATCTGCCAGTCCAGAGGTACCGCCCCTGAGTGCCATGAAACATTTTAGAGGCGTGTCAACCAGGACAGCCCTACAACATCCAGAGCCTTCAGAGCGGACCTCGTCCACCCCAGGGGCTGGCACCAAGGAGTTGTTTAACTGCCTCAGTGACCGCGCCCCCAGAGGTTGGTGGGTCATCCGCCTCATGGGCATGAGAATTTGCATAATTATGATGAAGGTGACCTCCCAGCCCATTGTTCCTTCAGTGGGCTGGTTTCAGTCATTATGCAAATGTACTGTTTATAAGATTGGGGAAACCTGCAGTCAGCTGAGACTGAAGAAGTCACTTGGATGAGTGACGAAACGTTTCTCCCACAAAACGCTACGTCCAGATGAACAGAATCAACTTTTGGAATTTACTTACCTGGATGATTGAGAATGCATCAAGACATCATCCGCCTTGTTTGTTCCAACTATAGTGCGATCACACTCCTCAGCCTCCCTGGGAAAGTCTATGCCAGGGTGCTTGAAAGGAGAGTCTGTCTGTTAGTCAAACCTCAAATACAGGAGGAACAATGTGGTTTTCGTCCTGGTCGTTGAACACTGGATCAGCTCTTTATCCTCTCAAGGATACTTGAGGGTTCATGTGAGTTTGCCCAACCAGTCTACATGTGTTTTGTGGACTGGAGAAGGTATTCGACAGTGTCCCCTGGACTGTCTAAGTGCCCTTTGTCACTGATTCTGTTTATAATTTTTATGGACAGAATTTCTAGGCGTAGCAAAGTGACAGAAGGCGTTCACCTGGGTGGTCTCAGAATCTCATCTCTGCTTTTTAAGGATGATGTGACTGTGTCGGCTTCATCGGGTGATGGCCTCCAGCTCACACTGGAACGGTTCGCAGCCAACTGTGAAGCGGTAAGAATAAGCAGCTCCAAATCTGAGGCCATGGTCCTCAGCCAGAAAAGGGTGGAGTGCCCACTCCAGGTCAGGGACGAGTTCTTGCCCCAAGTAGAGGATTTTAAGTATCTCGGGGTCTTGTTCATAAGTGACGAAAGATGTGAGCCGGACATCGACAGACAGATTGGTCCTGCGGCTGCAGTAATCTGGACGCTGTGCTGGTCCGTCATAGTGTAAAAGCGAAGCTCTCAATTTACTGGTTGAACCACGTCCCTACCCTCACCTATGGTCACGAGCTGTGGGTAGTGACGGAAAGAGCGAGATCGCAGACACAAGCAGCAGAAATGGGCTGGCTGGCCTCTCCCTTAGAGATAGGGTGAGGAGTTGAGCCATCTGGGAGGGGCTCAGAGTAGAGCTGCTGCTCCTCCACATCGAAAGGAGCCACTTGAGGTGGTTTGGGCTCCTCCTGGGTGAGGTGTTCTGGGGATGTCCCACAGGAAGGAGGCCTTGGGGGGGGGATCCAGGACATGCCTGGGAACGCCTTGGTGTTCCCCCGGACAAGCTGGAAGAGGTGGCTGGGGAGAGGGAGGTCTGGGCTTTTCTGCTTAGGCTGCTGCCCCTGGAACCCGGCCCCGGATAAGAAGAAGAAGAAGATGTATGGATGGATGGATCTTAACATCTTTATGCATTCTCAATCATCCATGTAAATAAATCCCCAAAAGTTGATTCTGTTCATCTGGACATTTTCAGTTGGAGAAACGTTTCGTCACTCATCCAAGTGACTTCTTCAGTCTCAGCTGACTGCAGGTTTCCCCAACCTTATAAACAGTACAGCCAGGATTTATACATCGGGGAAACCAAACAACCTCTGGTGAAGAGGATCGCACAGGACTCTGCAGTCTATTTACACCTACAGGCCAGTGGACACTCTTTCAAGGATGAGGATGTACACATCCTGGACAGGGAGGAACGCTGGTTTGAGCGCGGAGTCAAGGAGGCCATTTACGTGAAAAGGGAAAGACGATCTCTGAATCGAGGAGGGGGCCTAAGGGTACATCTGTCACCATCTTACAATGCTGTGATTGCAGCCATTCCCCAACTCTCTGTAAATGGTACACAAGGCCATTGATCAGTGGTTGTTGATCAATGGTCATGAGAATTAGCATAATTATGATGAAGGTGACCTCCCAGCCCATTGTTCCTTCAGTGGTGCTAGTTTCAGTCATTATGCAAATGTCCTGTTTATAAGGTTGAAACCTGCAGTCAGCTGAGACTGAAGAAGTCACCTGGATGAGTGACGAAATGTTTCTCCCACTGAAAACGTCCAGATGAACAGAATCAACCTTTGGTGATGGAGCTGAACCTGTCCTTTGTCAGTCTACATTCTGTTCACTTGGTTTAATTTCTTATAAAACTGAATGTTTAATATCAAGATAATTGAAGTTCTTCTATCTGACACATAAAAGTTGTAAGTTTATCTGCAAAAACTACTTTGTTCATCTCTCTGGTCACAGTTTGTGATTTTTCAGACAAAGCTAACACTGCTTTTATAACTAATTAATTAATGCATTTCTATTATTATCTTGATTTTGACCTTGATTTTTTAATCAATTTTAAACATGTAAAAATATAACAGATATAATATAACAGATATATTAAGAAAAAGAAAAGAAAAAAGAAATTAAAAATAAAGCAAAATACACTCCGACTTTGTTCAGATTACATATCAAAAAAAGAGCAGGAAGATGTGCACGCTTATTTAATCCCACCCTACTTAATATTACTCAGTTTCAATTCAATTCAATTCAATTTTATTTATATAGCGCCAAATCACAACAAAAGTCGCCTCAAGGCGCTTTATATTGTACAGTAGATAGCACAATAATAAATACAGAGAAAAACCCAACAATCATATGACCCCCTATGAGCAAGCACTTTGGCGACAGTGGGAAGGAAAAACTCCCTTTTAACAGGAAGAAACCTCCAGCAGAACCAGGCTCAGGGAGGGGCGGGGCCATCTGCTGTGATTGGTTGGGGTGAGAGAAGGAAGACAGGATAAAGACATGCTGTGGAAGAGAGACAGAGATTAATAACAGATATGATTCGATGCTGAGAGGTCTATTAGCACATAGTGAGTGAGAAAGGTGACTGGAAGGGAAAAACTCAATGCATCATGGGAATCCCCGGCAGCCTACGTCTATTGCAGCATAACTAAGGGGTTTCCTTATATAAACCTCAATAACAAGAATAAACTTATTTCTAATGATATACACTACTTAAAATACAAATTGTTATCATATCACCATGTTTAGATCTATAATTTTACCTCCATGCAACAAAGCCAATACCTCCAGCGTTGGAAAATTAATCGTACAATTTAAATAAGCATGAAGCAGCAACTTTCAGAACTGAGACATTCACTGAAATTTTCCTTTTCTTTGTATCTCATAAACATCAGATCTTTGGACGTCTTTTTGATGTGCTTTATGTTTAGAAATTGCTTCAACTCGACACTCAAACTCCACAGTTTCACTCCACACAGGAACACAAAAGCTTTTCCTGGCTGTACGCACAATCACAGCGTTGAGGTTGCGTGTTGTTAATGACTTTCTTCATCTGTGTTTGTGGGAACAAAGCTGAATTACATTTTACTGTATTAAGTTTAATCTGAATTTTTGTTGTTATTCAGTTTTACAACAGCTCAGTAAAAACAGTTCACTTAGAAAAGTTTGGAACAAAGACACATTTCTCCAGTCCCTGTTTGCCACTATAAAACTGGAGTATGATTATATTGTTCAACCAAAAATGCAGTCCAGGTCTCCCAGACGTTGTGGACCCCTGAAATAAGGAGGCTTTGTATAAACATGCAGTAATTTCTCTCTGGTCAAACTAACACATAACAATCAAACCTGGTACTTTTTTATATCTCATGTAAACAGTTTGATTGCAGAATGAACACTGCAGAGCACAGGGGTGACTGATGAAGACTCCAGACCTTCTAAAATCAGTGTGGACACAGTTCTGGGCTGTCAGGTCACGTGTTACCTGGGATAAGTTTATCGCTCCGGGCATCGTAGAGCATCCCTAAGGTGAAAGGTCGACCCAGAGCAGCCACCTCCGTAACATTTGAAGCCATGTCTCCTGCACAAATAAAAACATATAAACATGCATGATCATTCAGCTTTCTTCATTTCATTAAAGTAGTAAAAATAGCATTGCACTGTAGTTTTGTACTTAAACTGTGGAAGCCACTGTCAGTTAAAGTCAATTAAATGCTTGAGATTATTAAATAAATTGAAATATTTGACAAAGTTAACACAAGTAAACACAAAATGCAGTTTTGAAATGAAAGTATTTTTTATTAAGGGGATGAAAATTCCAAACCTACATGGCCCTGTGTGAATAATGATTGCTCCTCTGTTATAAATAAATTAACGGTGGTGAATGACATCTTTGGAAAGCTGAGTTTAATTTCTCTGGCCTGATTACTGATTGAACGTCTATTTCTTGTATTGAGCTATCACTGGGAATAAATGTGTAGTCAAATGTCTTTGCACATTAGCATTTTCACCAGTCTGGCCTACTTAATATCAACGTCAACTTTTTGTGGCCCATCATGTAAAATGACTTTAACATCTCTGGTTTACATTTTTAAGCAAGCAAGCAATTTATTTATATAGCACTTTCAGATCAGCCCCCAGCTGAACACAAAGTGCTGTACACTTGACATGCCAAAAATGATACATTGAACATGTTAAAAAATAAGAAAAATAATAATATAAAATAAATAAAATATATATATAAAAAATGATTATTAAAATGACATTTAAAATAAATAAAATTAGCACAAATAGCAAAAACAATAATAAAATAGTATTAAAAAAATGTTCAATTCAAATTCCAGATTTTACTGTCACAATGGAATATTTCTACTGTAAAATCTCTTTTAGCACTTCAGTGAAATATTGAGACAATAAAGTTGTACTTGAAACATGAAACATTTAGTAATGTCACATCCAAGTAGAACCTGAAACATGTCTGAATCTGTCCCACAGAGACTCTTCTGTGCAGCAGACTCTACAGAAAAGCTGAATGAGTGAACACGGGCTCTGGGCGAGGCAGGTATGTGCTGCAGGAGCCCTGCCTAGTTTAATGCCTCAGGCTTTTTAATAAGAACCATGTGATCAACCTAAAATGTCTCAGATCCAGTCTAAGAACAGTCATTTTGATCTCTAATGTTTCTGTTCTTACCTTCAGGAAAAGAGGAACAGCTGGAAGCTCAGAGTGAATGTAAAAAGTATAAAAGGGTTATTTTTGTAGTCGTCTGTGACTCGACGACTGTCAGGTATGAAAGCTAAAATCTCTCTCTGTCCTTCCTGACAGAACACTAACATTTATACTGTGTCTCCTGAGGTGGGGCGCAGGATAACCTCGTGCGGCGAGTAAGGGGAGGAGCTTAAGATTAGAAGAAAAAAAACTTTTTAATGGTGAAGGTCAAGTTCACATAAGAAAGACCTGAAAATGGGGGAAATGCTTCCAGCGTTGTACTTTAAATTCAAAGTAGCTGATTTCCTGTTCGATGCAGGATATGGCTCTGGGCAGCTTTGCCGTATGTCTTGCACTGATATAGCAAAGCTACTAAGTCTCATACATGTAACCTGTTTTATTGAAATACTGTGACACTATAATTATATTCAATTCCTTTTTTTCATATAGCGCTAAATCACAGCCACAGTCGCCTAAAGGAGCTTCACTGTAGTTTAAGTCTGAAGTCGTGCTGCTGATAAGGAAACTGGACCCTGAGAAGCCTGATTTGTTCTTTGCTATTCCAATCCTCACAGAGGAAACCTACGATTTCCGACAGTAAATCATGAATGTGGGTCTGTTTTACTTGCTCCATCACAGTCAGTGATGCTGCAGTCTCACCACGTTTTCTTTGCATCTTGTGGTTTCGTCCGTCTCACTGACCGTCTCTTAACCCGTGCTGTGGTACATAAGCCTCATGTTAAAGGTAAATGGGTTTTTTAAGAAAAGCCATCTCTTAAAATAAGCAAGAAATCAGAGCAGACTTGAGACGAGCAGTTTTCTTCCTGCTTGAAGGAGATTGATGTTATAACTGCCAAGCTATTACAGCAACAACAGATTGGGAGATGGCCGAGCTGTCAGCAACACCCATTTTGGAACTGAAACTATTGAACTCACGTGTTCTTCAAGTGATGACGCTGCACGCTAACAAAGCGTCTTTGCTGCGAAGGAATTAAAGGGATTCAAATAAAATAAGAAAGGTAGATCTTGTCCCAGCTTGTCTCAGGTTTGTTCATTCCTGACAACAAAGGGAAACGTCTGCTGTCATTTTTCAGAATGATCAACCACTCCTTATCATCTGTTACAAATGTCATTTGTACTTCTCTCTTTAAACACTCTCTTCACAAAAACAATACAATTTTATGAAACCATTTTAACATCGCTCCAAAGCTGGACAACTATTAAGTGAATATTTGTACATGTGTGGATGTTGTTATTGCATTGCAGCCATTGGGTGCTGTCTGGTTTGGGATGACGTTGCAGTTTCCCTCTGCATCAGCACAGAACTCTCCCAGGGTGAAAAACAAAGGAGGACCTGTCCCTATCACGATCGGCCACTTTCAACTCAGTGATGTCGTAACATCATTGGCTGATGAGTTCAGGTGTTGGTGTGACACTGAGTTACACAGTGGCAACAACTCTGGCTCTTACTTGTACCATACACTGCAAAAAACAGTTTAGATGTAAAATGCTGGCAGCTGTGGTTCCCAGAACATAACAAATATGGTGACGATGTATAATTATGGTATATAGGTTTTTATCAAGCAGATATTTAAAGGTTTAGAGCTGTTTTGTTTGCAGTAAATTACTACAGGAAATATGGTAATTTCCTTTAGAAACATTCAGCTTGTAACACTTTACATAAATCTTCGATCACTAGCCGTGTGACTCTTTCATTCTATAATACTGGACTTATTTTTCTACGAAGGTTTGAACTTTGTGTTTAAACAAGAGAGAAAAGTGTGAAAATGTTCGAGCCTGTCTGAGAAAAGTGTTTAAAGTGTGTAATGAGGGGTTTTACAGCCTTAAAACATCTATAATCATTGTAACTTTACATTTACAAATTCTTGGAAAACTGGAAAACAGATTCGAACAGTGTTAAGATCTCGTTTACAGCACTGTATGTCTACATAACTATGAGGAATAATCTACAGCAGGGTCCACAACTGCAAGCCTCCAGGGCCGGTGTCCTCACCTGGGTCAACACGTGTCACACAGTGGAAATTGGTATTAATCTCGTATATTGGTTTTATTCTGATTTTTGGTGTTTATTTATGAGTGCAGTTTTTATTTGCATGATTTTATTCTGTTTCTATTGCATGGATTTTTAGTGTTTTATTTAATATGGTTTTAATCCACTGTGGACTGGCTGCACATGGGATAAGTTATTTGATAGGGATCACCTGCTGAGGTATGGGTGTGTCCAGAGGTGGCCTATCAGCTCTGTAAAGACCTATTAAAAGCAGGCTAGCTGAGCACTGGAGGAGAGAGGCCCCAGATATGAGGAGGAATGTGTGAAGGCCAGGTGAAAAGAGGGACACGCTGCCTGATCGTGGGGGTGCGACGCCTAACCTGGAGACAGATCGGCCGACGGGACATGGCAACCCAGTCCTGACAGCAAGGAACGGCGACTCAGTTGCACTGCCCATTACTGAGACAGCTCAGTAATGCTGACTACTGCAGGTGAAGATGGCGCCGATGTGAATGGCTTGCTGTTCCTCCAAATCTCTGTTTTAATGTCATTATTCTGCTATCATGTCGACTCCTTGCTGGTCTATGATCGCCAACTTTTACTTGATCTTTGGCTATCTCCCAATACTTCGGTGTGTAGACTGGAAAATGCACATGAAATACCGCCTCCACTCCTGTCGTTGGCTCCTACTCACCTGCTCCTTGTACCTGTACCGTCTCCCCGGAAGCGAGGTCGCCGTCATGGCAAATGGAGTGGAAGATTGGTGAAGCTGAAGGCCTGTCTGGCGTTTGGTTCTGCTGTCCCTTGCGTTGCCTGTCGCCCCCCTTTTCCCTGGCATCTTCGTAAGCCATCCTATGCGTATCTGGTGCCACTTGCTGACTCTGAGCTGTTCCCGCCCGGCTGCTCCCTGCCTCCCTGTCCACGGAAGTGCGGAGTGAATCTGCAAAACCTGCGGTATGTTGCACGAGCTTCAAGTCTGGTGACTATTCAACTCCAGCCAAATTTTGCCTGGTAAACACCAGATCAGTATCGAATAAGACTTTTATCCTTATGGAATATTTTTTGTCCCACTATTTGGACTTTCTCTGCCTAACTTAGACGTGGACAACTGCTGGTGATTCCAGCGCCTTTGCAGAACTTTTGCCTTCAGACTGCTGCTATTTTAATGTCCCACGCACATCTGGTTGGAGGTGGAGTTGCTACCATCTTCAGAAATCGCGACAAGTGTAAACAGGTTTCTTATCTGTTTTTAAATCGCGTCTTAAAACATATTTATTTACCTTGGTTTTCAGCACAGCAGGACTTGTTGATGTCTCTTAATATGTTTCTTATTAATTATATTATTTTTAATTTTAAGATATTCTATATGTAATTTAAACTGTGTTCTCTTTGTTTTATATTTGTAGCACTTTAGCCAACATTGTTGGATGTAAAGTGCGTTACAAATAAAGATGCTAGGCTATTGGCAGCAGGGCAGAGATATACCTCTGCCTGCATTTGTGAGTAGGGTCTCCACTGTCGTTTACTGGGTGCAGCCGGGTTGGGAGAGGGTCACTGTGGCTAAAAGTCAGAGCCGCTTTCAGGACGATTGTTTTTGTTATTTTACAGGGCGCTGACGGGAGGGGAGCCGTGGTCGCATCGCATAACGGACTCGGGTGCAGAACGTGAGTTGGGCTGAGATGTGATGTGAAGGGACAAGAGGAGGATAGGAGGCTCCTCCTCGTCTGCCGGAGACGAGGCTGGTGTGGACTCTGTTCCTGGCCTGCTGGTGGACCCATAATGAACATGTGCTGTAATTACATCAGGGGATTTTAGTGAATGTTTGTATTTTTATGGCTTTTAGAATTGTTTTATTTAGTCTCATGGGGATTTTAGTATATCGACAAGATTTTATTATATACGTTTTTAGGAGGTGTTTTTATTTGTGCTCCCTGGCCTGGAAATACACAGTTTCCGATCAGACCTGCCACCATCTCTGTGCCCTTGGTATCTGACTCGCTTGTATTTAAAAGAATCCTCCTCTTTAGCATGACATTCTGGCACATCAGCTTTAGTGTCTGCGTTACACACGCCTGAATCAAATGATTAGTTCATTACAGGCCTCTGGAGAACTTCAAGACATGTTGAGGAGGTCATTTAAAAATTTAAATCAGTGTTGGATCAAGGACGCATCTAAAGACTGCAGGACACCAGCCCTCGCGGCCTGGAGTTGCCTACCGCTGATCCACAGTATGGTGGAATGAGCATACGAGGAATAAAAACAGCCACTTATGCTCCCCCCTGACTGTGACCCACCCATCCTGTTTTCCCAGGTTAGATAACCAGGATACGCTACTTTTGGCTCCTGAAGGTAGCGTGGAAGGTAGCTCCTTCGGTGAAGCCGAGGGATTCAGCCCACGACTGAATTAGCTAGTCCCGTGCATGACTAGCTAAGTCAGTAATCCTGGCCTCCAGAGCTGCAAAAAGGTTGCATTTATTACAAGTATCATTACTGCTAAAGGAGGCAGAGGAGTAACTTCAAGGCCATCCGCGTTGATCCAAGATTGTTGACTTTTGCTAAACAGGGTGAAGGGACACTTTCTCTCGGTTGAACACACACACACACACACACACACACACACACACACACACACACACACACACACACACACACACACACACACACACACACACACACACACACACACACACACACACACACACACACCTACACTCACCCCCCCACCTCCTCCAAATGCCTTCGAAGCTTATGTCTTCTACGTTTCTGTTCTCAAACCGATCTCCCTGTTGGAGCTCAGTCTGGGGGGAGTTCTCTTTTTCTCCTTATCTTTCCTCATGTTGTGCATTTTCCATTGTTATACCTCTCTGACCTGTCTTCCCCATGTGATGTGTGTGTATGTATGTATGGCCTTAACCCAATTTCCCTCGGGATGAATAAAGTATGATCAATCAATCGTCTGACACAATGAACAGTTAAGTGCATGAGGGACAGGTGAAGAGGCCATGCTGCTAGCGAGTCAGACACTGTGAGTATAATTAGCAGGTGAATCAACAGAGTGTGCTTTCCATAAAACATGAAGATTAGACTATGAAATAATGTTATTGTGAAATACGCACAACAGACCCGTCCACACATTCGTGCTTTTCAGCTTCTTTATTTCACACTTTTCACACAGTTGCTGTTACACACTCCCACTGCCAGCCGCACACATCACCAACAACAACAACCCCATTAAACAGCCAGCACAGACTTTTAAGCCAGCGAGGCGCGATTGCGGACGCCGCTCAGGTGCGTCTGCCTTCCCTGCAGCGGCACCGCAGAACACGCTCCGCCACAGTTACGTATATGTTTTTAATTAACTTGGCTACATAGAGAAGCTACACAGAAACACCACTGTGTGTTGGAACAGGCAGTGATACTTCCTGTTCCAACTCCAAGTGAGGAAAATCGAGTTTGTACAGTTTTATCTAGCTTTAAAGTCAACATGTGGTCTGACCACATTTCTATATAGTCTGAACTGTGAGATGGCTCTCTGTAATTTCTGAGTGGACACTCTTCTGTGTTTTTGGGATGAGTGCTATTTCTTATTTATAAGAAATATGAATAATTTTGTACACATGTCAGTTTTTGTTTGTTGTTGTTTTTTTTTAACTTAAATGCGAGTTGTGAGAACAATTAAATGAAATCAAATGGTTAGAGTTTGAGTTGAGCTTTGGGGTCATGACTTATGGTGTTGATATGATTCTGGCCTCACACTATAACGGCTCAGTGGTGTGGTGGGTTTGATGTGGGCTCAAGTACAGGACTCCAGAGACGAAGAGGCAGCTTTATTACTGATACTCATGGGCTTAAAAATACAAAAACTCGAGCTAGAAAGGACGAGAACCGTGGAACACACGGCGAAAGAAACCGCATAAAGGCACAACGTGACAAACGACAAGGGGAGACCTGGATAATAAATACACAGCAGGTAATGAAGAGAGAGGAAACACAGCAGGAACAATCCAGGGATGATGTAAAACTGAACCCAAGGCACAAGAGACAAGAGTTTCCTGTTTTATTGTGATAGTCACAATAAAACAGGAAACAACTAACACTGAGACAGTTAAATGAACACAGAGACACAACTGACTTCACAACAGAGACGCACAACATCAAAACACAGAGAAGAGCTTCTGGGAACAGGGAGAAAACTGATAAAGTTCAAGTCAAACGTAACTAAACTAGACTCAAAAGGTGGAACCAACATCATCTGAAAGAAAAAGAACTAGGAAACATAGATAACAAAACGTAGAAGCACTATGAAATAAAACCACACTCAAAGACCTAAATATAGAACCCAAACATAGATCACATCTCAAACTCAAAGAAACTTTTTTCCATCTACCTGCACGTATCCATGGTTACCTGTATGTAACAGCAACCATGAGACGCTACACAGTAAAGTTTTAAGCCTCATTTGGTTTCTTTTTAATTTCTTTTACTATTTATGCCTTAATTGATCCGGCACTTTAATCCTGATTAAAACCTTTAATTAGTTCATGATTTGTTAATCCAAGCTTTTTTTTCTTTGTGATGATTTGATTAGATTTTTTCTTTCTTTCTTTGTATTATTTTCTTCCTGCAGAATCCATCTGATTGTAAAAAATAATTTGCTGATATTTTCCTTCTTGTTGCATTTTATTGATATTAGCACCAAATCACAGCAACAGTCGCCTCAAGGTGCTTTATATTGTAAGGTAGGCCCTATAATAATACATACAGAGAAAAACCCAACAATCATATGACCCCCCTATGAGCAAGCACTTTGGCGACAGTGGGAAGGAAAAACTCCCTTTTAACAGGAAGAAACCTCCGGCAGAACCAGGCTCAGGGAGGGGCGGGGCCATCTGCTGTGATTGGTTGGGCTGAGAGAAGGAAGACAGGATAAAGACATGCTGTGGAAGAGAGACAGAGATTAATAACAGGTATGATTCAGTGCAGAGAGGTCTATTAACACATAGTGAGTGAAGAAGAAGCACCCAGTGCATCATGGGAATCCCCAGCAGCCTACACCTATTGCAGCATAACTAAGGGAGGATTCAGGGTCACCTGGTCCAGCCCTAACTATATGCTTTAGCAAAAAGGAAAGTTTTAAGCCTAATCTTAAAAGTAGAGATAGTGTCTGTCTCCTGAATCCAAACTGGAAGCTGGTTCCACACAAACACAAAACTATTCTCTGCACTGTAAAATGTAATATTGTGTTTAATTAAAAATATTAAATAGGCTGAACTCAATTTTTATCAATTTGTTATTAGAACTCAATTTAAATAAGTTACCAGTACTTTTTATGCAAAAACGCTGATAAACTCCATTTATTTGATTTGTCTTAACTTAGAAAAACTAAGTAAGCTGGAAGTTTTGCTTCTCAGTGCAGAAGGATGAAAGATGTGTTTTGAAAATGCCACGTGACTACCGTCCTCCTCCCTCTCGGATCAGTCCGCATGTTCACGGTGCATTTTTTATGGAATATGTTGAGCAAACCTGGAGAAGCGTCAGCTCAAGATATTATTGTTGTCATTGCTGTGGATCTTTACCTGATACACTGACTTGGTGAGTAAATGTTTACTCTTATTCAAACTGATTTTGTGGCTTCTCTTAGTTTAGCACCAGCAAAAGGAGGATCGCATCGGCCACGGTTGTCGGAGCCTGTGCGTACTTGTAAGCGCGGCAATGGCGGAGGAGCGCTGCTGAAAAACTTATTACTTTTTCTGGGTCACAAAATAAACTTTTAAGATATTTTCAGGCGACAATGTAGCTGTGTAAATTTCAAATATCTGCTCGATTTATCAAGACATCACATATTTGCAAAAATGCTCCGACGTTTTCGGAGACGTCTATTTTTTTTTTTTTTCATGCTTTGTGGCAGCTTTACAACATCTGTGGCATCTATTAATGTCAAATCTAGCCTTTATTTAACAACATAAGCAAACTCTATGTTACAATGATTGCACAGCCATTAAGGATCAAATCAGTTTCTGAAAAATGTTCTGTTTTTTCTCCCTCTGCTTGCTTCTTACTGTCTTTGAGGCCGATCGGGACCAGCACTCCTGCTGTTGGACAGAAAGACATCAGTAAGTATTTTGGTTTTCCAATATATTAGCAACTGTCAGTGACATTTATATTAATCAGGCTGAACTTTAATCATACTTTAGATCAGCCTGTTTTACTTATTGTTTTATTTGTGGTTTGGTTTGGGAAGTTGTTTCTTTTACTGATCTTTTCCTGTCTTCTGTTATTAGACTTGAGATATGACTGCACTATGCTGTTGCTGGTGACCACAGTTAATTCTACAAGACATGCTGTGTAAGTAAACAAACAACAACAGTTTGGTTTGCATTTCTTGAAAGATCACATCCCCCAAACTTAGTTTAGAGGGTCTACACTGTATATAGTGAAGTCTGCAAGTTTTCTAACAGCAAAATCTGTTTTGTGCCCAAAATCATTTTGCACATCATTAGAATGAAAGTTATTGGTAAATGGCTCAGTATTTGTATAGCGCTTTTCTGGTCCCTAAGGACCCCAAAGCGCTTTACATATCCAGTCATTCACCCATTCATACACACATTCACACACTGGTGATGGCAAGCTACGTTGTAGCCACAGCCACCCTGGGGCGCACTGACAGAGGGGAGGCCATGTTTGCATAGCCCTTTTTAAAATGATGCTTTCATGACATTATTGTGTGTTGGGTGGTGGTCAGGGTTATCCAGACTGACAATTTGGGACATTGAATGTCACCTCTCCGTGGGGAGGGAGCCTGAGATTGTCTAAATTGGAGTCTGTTTTATACCAAATGCAGAAAAAAATGTTTTAAGAAAGCAATTAAGTTCATGTTCCAAACAATATGATTGTTTGCTTGCAGGACACCAGGAGAGATGAGTCCTCCGTCACAGGTGGTGTGGTCAGTGAAGATGGTCGCCTGCAGGTTCAAGCTCATTGCATCTCCAACCCACATCCACTGCCACTGTACTTAAGGGAAGTTAAAGACTTTCTTCTGCACCTACATTTGGATCACCTCAATCCATGACAGTCATTCAGGCAGTAATGCCTGGACTGGAAACAAGCATCCTTAAAATAATACAACATTCCAACTCCTGTGTTGGAATGGAAAACAAATGTGTTGTTTAAATTAGAGACTGCACTTGTGACAGAACAATAAATATTTTATTTTGATTATATAAGTAATGTAAGTACAAAACAAACTTGTGGTAGGCCTAAACTTATTTTCAGAATAATTAAATCTGAGACTTTGTTTCATTGTAAGATTATAACAGTGATGGCAATATAATTGTTTGTTGTTCAGCAGAACAGTGTCCAGTATGTTGGCTGTTATACTTTGTTGTGTTTGAAAATAAAAGTTGGGCTGATTTTAACATCATTACAAAAATTGTTGTTAATTATTTTTAAAAATATTGATGGTACCACAAATTGTTTTTTCATTTAGTTGAACTTAACATGTTTGTCAGTAGGTAAACAATTAGTATTGTACAGTCAGAGATATCAAGTTATTGTTAATACTGCAGACTTGCAGTATTAGTAGTAAAATTATGGAAACTTGTTGCCTCAAAAAACTAAGTAAAGCTTACTTAAGATGACTGTTAGGACAACTTATACATTAGTTGTCCTAACAGTCATCTTAAGTAAGTTTTACTTAGTTTTTTTTGAGGCAACGAGTTTCCATATTTTTTTGAGTTTTGGGAACCAACAAGGCTGTTCAGTGTACTCAAAATGAGTAAGTTGCCCTAACTTGGTCATCTTACGTAAACTTGATCCAATTTTTTTGAGTTCTGGGAACAAATGAGCTTGTACAGAGTACTCAAAGTAAATAAGTTGTCCTAACTTAGTCATTTTTAGCTAAGCTTTACTCAATTTTTTTGAGGCAACGAGTTTCCATAATTTTTTTGAGTTCTGGGAACTAATTAGATTTTACAGTGTGAAGAGTTCCCTCAGGATCCTGTGATGATGATGATGGATGGGGGATTAAAAACATTGCTTGTGAACACTCACATATTTGGCAGGTGACCTTTGGGTAACAATTTAATATTTTTACATGTTTAAAGCTGGAAATGAATCACTTTTATGTCATTGTCCCAACAAAACAGAAGCCTGTCCAAATAAAACAGAAAACTGAAGCACCTGAATGCAGCACGAGGCCTCTGTGGTGTGTTGCATTCAAGTTCCTCAGGTTGCAAATATTCAGCTCACACGCACGCGCGCACGCGCAGACCGCGCATACTGCCGCACAACACGAACTCCGTCTGCAGAGGCTGGGGACGCTCGATTTAATCCCCTGCATTGCACGACTGAGCGGGGTTTCCCCCCAGAGGAGAGTTTACTTCAAGAAAACTTTATGATTTAAATTAGATTTGAGAACTGGAGCAGCTTTAAAACTCATCTTATTTTCTCCTGAAGAACGAATGTGTGGTAAACCTGCAGGACGAAGTTTCTTAGCCTCTCGATTACTCGATTTTGCACTCTGTGAGGATAAAATCATACAGCGAGACCAGTAGCGGTTTTAGATACGGGCGACACGGGCGGTTGCCCGGGGCGGCAACGTGGTGGGGGGCGGCATCACGGGCATCGGCAAAAAAAAAAAAAAAAAAAAATTGCTCGTACTCATGCTGTCCCGACATCAGCCAGCGCATATTGGGAATGTCATAGGCACCGATCGGTTTTCTATCGCCCATTTGCTGGGAGTAAGGGCGCCCTCCGTTTGCGAGGTGCGCCTGCTGTTTGCGGCACAGGGAGGAGAGGGCGGGGCGGTGGGGGATACTCTGACCGGCTGGAGCAGCATCTAATAACCAACTCGCAAAATAAAACAAAATAAAAACAAACCAACAAACACGAAAACACCGGACATTATGATACAGACTTATAATTTCTATACACGAAAAGTGAGCGCGAGAGCCCTCGGTGCGCCTGCTCGCTGCTGAAGTCAAAGTAAACTTTATTGTCATCTCCGCTACATACAGTCCAGTATAGAGAGAGACGAGACGACGAGGCTCCAGTTACAGCAGTGCAAGTAAACAAACAATAAATATAAGAAGAGTAAGAAAATAAATATACACTTTAGGACTCGGGGTAAAGGGATCAATGACAATTTAAAATGTATAATTTACAGTTTGATGATTTAAAGTCTCACACACAATCTGTCGACAGGGGAGGGGGCAGCTGCTTCCAAATAGAGCACATTTCATTCATAATGTTGTAAATCCAAGCCCATTATGTATTCATGATTTGAATCCTGGGTTGTGCAAAATCCCAGAAATACACCTTAGACAAAGTGAATCTGTGAACTAAGGTGTAGGTCTATTAGGATATGTTGTGGTGATCCTTGGGTTGAAGGATGGGTGCTCATACTGGAGTGCAAAATTAAAACCAATGGAAGATGGACAAGAAAAGTTCAAAGCCATCAGGTGCTCAGTTTAGAAATAATAGAAAAGAAGAGGAGAAACGAGTAAAAGATCCAGGTAAGCACATGTGTCATTGTGGCAGGTCATCCTGAAACAATCAGAATCAGAATACTTTATTAATCCCTAAGGAAATTATGTGGGTTACAGTTGCTCCAAGAAGAAATGGTAAAAATAGTAACAGTAACAGACCAAATTCCAAACAATACATTATGTTACAGATTTTAATATTAATTAGTCATTGTCAATTGTTGATTTGTCCTGTTCTCATTGTATGACGAATTATGATGGCTGTTTGCATACTATGCATACTCTCTCTCTCTTCATATGTGTCTGTGTGTGTTTCTCTGGCGAAATTCAGCATGGTTCCGACAACAGTTTTATGTTATTGTACAATCCTTAATATGTTTTATGTGTGAGTGTGAGTGTGTGTGTGTGTGTGTGTGTGTGGGTGGGGTGCGCCAGAGGGAGTGTTCGCCCAGGGCGCCAAACAGGCTAGGACCGCTACTGAGCGAGACAGTGAAACTACGAGAGGTTTATCAAAGAATAATAAAACTCCAAACTGTAAAACTCAATTTACTCTGATGTCCTGATTGGTGGGACAGATCGTCTGTGGGTGGGGCAAGAACCAAACAGGAAATCAAGGACCTGAGATGAACGGAAGTTAGTTTTTAGTGCTGGGTGATGCTGCAAATATTTACCTAATACCAAAGAAATATAGTTTAATAGTTTAATAGTTTAATTATTTATATAGCACATTTAATTACAACAGGAGCGTTGACCAAAGTGCTGTACAAGAATACAACATACCTAATAAAACAACTTAGAGTATTAAAACAAACACCAAATATGAATTAACAAATAACTCTCATGCTGTATTAAAAGCCAGTACATAAAAATGCGTTTTAAGATAAGATTTAAAAAGATTGACAGTGGGAGCCTGTCTGATGTGTAGGGGTAAATTATTCCACAGCTTAGGCGCTACGACTGCAAATGCTTGATCACCTCTATGAACCAGCCTCGACCTTGGTACAGCTAAAAGCAAAAGATCACTTGATCTAAGAGATCTAAGGGGGGTATAAGTCTGCAAGAGGTCAGACAAATACCCGGGAGCCTGTCCATTCAGGGCTTTGTAGGTCAACAATAAAATTTTAAAATTAATCCTGAAGCGGACAGGGAGCCAATGAAGAGAGGCAAGCACCGGGGAAATGTGTTCACATCTTTTAGTACGTGTCAGAAGGCGAGCTGCAGCATTCTGGACCAGTGTTGCCCATTCCAATAACTTGAGCTCAGTAATCATCAGTTTTTTTTTACTTTCCACAGGTTTCTGTTGTTTTAAATGTGCTACAGGCTACAAATCAAATCAACGTAACAGTGAACACAAAAAAGGCTCTGGTATTTTCCAGAGTGGATATTTGAGGCTGAAGTTAGAGGATAGAAAGTACTCCAGTATAATTTTGACACCAGTCCCAGTGCTGGTATCATTTGGGTCGAGTTGTCCACCTCTAGTCGTTTTTATCACGAAGTCAAAGCTAACGCTGCTCGGAGCACAGGACTGCAACTTACATTAAGACCTTGTTCTGAGTACATCAGCCCTTAGTAAATACCCCAGGAAGCAGAAACCCTGAAAAAGAAGAGCAGCAAGGAGATGACCGACCGTCATGGAAGGGCCCTGCACGGCATGTGCCACCGGCAGGTAGAGGAAGTGGCTGACTTCCAGAAATCCTAGCAGAGCTGGACTGAAAGACAATCATGACTAATCTAAGCACAAGATCCATAGAGGCTGGAGTCTATCACACCAGGTGAGGCCCCAGGTGCAGGCTGTGTAAAGATGCCCCTGAGACAATCAGCACATAACAGCAGGGTGCAAGATGCTAGCAGGCAGGACATACATGGAACGCCATGATATACGTTTCTGTTTAAACAAACCTGTTAACTTTTATTTACATTTAACCTTTTTGTATCGTCCATATTGTCTGTTCTGGTTCCTAACTTCTTGTTTATTGTAACCTTTGTGTTCAGCGCTTTGTGACTGCCTGTCTATGAAAAGCGCTTAATAAATAAACTTTACTTACTTAATAAATATATAACCTTCATTCCACCGTAAACAAACACATAACATGTTCAGTATTACATACATATATCACGTCCTGATCCTTTAAGTGCTGGAAAAGATTATTATTATTATTATTATCATTATTATTGGCGCATTGATGAGACAGTAGCTCCGCTCGCTCGGCGGAGCCTGGTAGCTAAATGAAGCTCTCCTTTGTTCTGGTTGGAGGGGGCGGGGGGGTCTGCTGTCGGTGCTTGAGCTGCGGGGTTCACGGCGTTTGTAGCGGCTCTGCTTCTCTCTGCATCCACACACCGCGCTCCCGGAGGCGGAGGAGGATGGAGGAGCCTTCCTGTCAGCCGCTGAGGGGAGCTTCATCCAGCCGTGAGCAGCTCTCACATCCCGGAACATCACCGTGAGCGCGCAGGGTGAGTGCACGGAGACCTTTTTAAAATGTGTTTGTTAGAAGCGTCTTTAGGAAAATCCCCGCGTGGATGGATGTGGAGGGTCGGTCCCGCTCGGTTCTGTCTCCGCCTCTGAGCATCTCTCGGTCTCACCGACGCTCGTGCTTGTTTCCTTCTTTCCTTTCTTAAAAATCCAACCTTTGAGGTCACGTGACCCACTTTGTTCTTCAGGTCCGTTTGTACACGCAGAAATCCCTCCACGCGCCTTTGATGCTTCCAGCGGCTGATATTACGCAACCCCCGTGTTATTGTTCTCCTGCTGTCGGCAGCGTCAGTGAGGAGGTGAGGACTCCTCAGAATATGTTTCACATGAAAAATGTGTAATGCACAATCCGCCCCACGTGATCATCAGTGGGTAGTGAAAAATATCCAGAGCAGTGCATTATGGATGCTCCTATAAGTTTTTTTTAATATTAATGTGAGAAAACGCGCCATAAATGATCTTCCAGCTTTTCTCTTTTTTCAGTCATAGTTTGGAAAAGTGTGTTTTTGCATATTCAGATGTTCAGACCGATTCCAGGCGAATGTTTGTGCAGAAAGTCTGAATCAAAGTGTGCAACACTTCAACTGACCTGTGGAAGCAAAATAAGACCAGAGGAAGTTTGGTTTTACAGGATCTGTCGTCTGTGACTTTAAAGTAAAACCAGTGAAGTCATGACAGAAAAAGATTTGTCAGCTTTTTGGTTGTTTATTAATTCTAACTCCATCTGCTGCACAGACGCTGAAGCAGTTCTTCATGGTTTCCTGGGTTTGGGGCCTTTCAGGTACCAGGACTCGTCGTGCTGCATGGCCTCGGTGGCTACAGGGTTCTGGGGTTCGTCCGTTTGCTGCTCGCAGTCCAAACTCTCAGGAAGTGGCAGCTTGAAACTGGGAAGAGGCCGCTCTCCTCCGCCCATGTCGTCTGGCCGGAGATGTTCAGGAGTGTCGGGTCTCGGGGGCGGAGCCGTGTCTCCGGGGCCCGTGGTGGTGGAGGTGGCAGAGCCGGGTACCGGTGAGGGCCGCAGGGAGCTGTTTGAGGCCTGTCGGAGCGGAGACCTGGAGCGGGTCCGGAAACTGATGACGGCCGAGAACGTGAACAGCAGAGACACGGCGGGCCGGAAATCCACGCCGCTGCACTTCGCTGCAGGTGAGACGCTCAGGTTTGACTGACCTCTCAGATAACAGCATGTCTGCCATCTTCTTTTTACAGTTTTTATGGTGTGATCCAGATTTCAGAATAAAAAAACGTAATAATAAGAATAGTTATCTCATTATATCCTGATGACGTCCTCGTGTTTCTGCCAGACGCTACCACGGCTAGGTTCACATTCATAAGTAGCATGAATGGTTTAAAGCATATGTAATGTTATTGTATGGAAGTATAATGGGTTTAAAAGAATAAAAGCAGCTGTTAGCACACAGAGAGCACAAACCTCCACACAGGCAGTCTCTTTGTAATCTTCATCATTTCTGTATATTCACCTCGTTTTTTTTGTTCTTTTGAAATGTACTTTAAGAAGTTTGTACCGCAGTAAAAAGAAGTGCAAGTTTTATGCTGTTGTTATTTTCCCCAAGACTTCGGTGGATGGAAGCCGGATCTGTGTGGATGGTTACCATGACCTCGCTCTGCAGCTCTGCAGAGTTTCATCAGCGTTCGAGTTTATGGATGATGTTTCTGTTGATTCATTAGACGAGTTTTTTCTTTGTCAAACTGACTGCAGCCATGTTTCAGCTCAGAAACTCTCAGTGCATCTCTTCTCCCCTGTGATGATGATGATGATGAAGCTGCCTCCTCCCTGTACAGCCCTGTTAGCTCGTTGCCGCCTCGCTCTGAATAATTTATGGGTGTATAATGAGAGGAGTCACAGAGGTGTTCGAGGGCTCAGACAGTGGAGGAATAATGAGCTTCGTTCATTCGTGTCGCTCTCTGCGTCTCCAGGCTTTGGCCGTAAAGACGTGGTGGACTTCCTCCTCCAGAACGGTGCCAGTGTCCACGCCAGGGACGACGGCGGTCTGATATCGCTCCACAACGCCTGCTCCTTCGGCCACGCTGAGGTACATCCATGTGTTCCGTATCCAGAGCTGGAAAGTGGAGACTTTTCCCCTGAAACTTCAGAAGCTCTGCAGCTTTGTGTGGTTTTTTTTTTGTGCGTAGGTTGTGAGTCTGCTGCTTCACCACGGGGCGGACGCCAACGCCAGAGACAACTGGAACTACACCCCGCTCCACGAGGCAGCCATCAAGGGCAAGATCGACGTGTGCATAGGTACAAAAGCACCCAGATGTTCAAACACCTGCAGGACACAGAGTTACTGCACACACACACACACACACACACACACACACACACACACACACTGACACACAAAAGGTTTCATTTGAATTCAAACCAAATTGACTTCAGGCAAACAAAACGTTGCTGAAATGATATTTTGTGTTAGAATCTAAGAATTCAGGAAATATGTTATAATGAATGAATTATCAGCAGCTTTGATACTTTCAGACGTTTTATTTGACTCGCTCTGGTAACTGAAGCTAACCTGTGATGCAGTTTGGTTTGTTGGCGTGTTGTGAGTTGCTTGTGTTGTTTCTGTTTGCCTTCCTCCTCGTCTTGTGTACATGTCAGTTCCTCTTGTGTTCCCGTGTCTGTTGTCATGTTTGCTGTGAGTCGTCTTGTCGTGGTGTTTTTGGTTACTTCCTGCTTTGGTTCCCCTTCCTTTGTCATCGTTTGCTCCGCCCTCTTTGCCTCCTCCTGCTGTCAGGTGCTCTCACCCGTGTCGTGTTCCCCTCCTCGCTTGTTTGCTGTCCTGATTTTGATCTCCGTGACGTCTTGTTCTTACTTTTGTATTTCTGTTTGCTCCCTGATCCCTAATAAAGTTTTGCATTTTGTTCGTTTCTGTCTGCCTCTGTGTCTGCGTTTGACTCGTGCTGCCGTGTTACCTGATACAAAGCTATGAAACTTTAATGTTGGAACTTTAATGCTTATGGAAGGAAATGTATGAAGGAAATCGTCCTTTTGCAGATTGGAAATTTGTCCTGGAAAACTATTTGTGGCCATATACTGTATATAAAAGATGGACATAGCCACAGTAAATAAGCTTTGACTTCTGAGTTTTTGAAACCAAACATATTGAATATAATGAGGCAGCTGCAACCTGCACCAGCTTTACTGTACTAGAGACCATGAAGTCACCAGGAAGCTGTCACTGAGCTCAGAGAGCAGCAGGACAGTTCAGCCATTGGAACACTGCCACCATCAGGTCAGAGTGTGAATTACCGCACTGTCCTCACATCTCTATAGGTTTTTAATGAAAGTCTCACTGCAGCCTGTGGAGTCCTTTAGATCAGACAGTATGTCCACTAACGGCCTACAAGCCACACCCTCCACACACATCACAGTTCCTGCAGTGTCAGTGGATCATGCTGCCCAATCAGAGCCTTCTAAAATCTTTAAAAAATTCTAATTTATTAAAATAAAAACTGAGGAGCTCTTTTTGTTGTTTATTGCTCTACGTAAGATTATAGTCACCTGCCTCACTGAAGAGCACCTGAGTCACTGCGTCCTGTTAAACTCACTTTAATTCGTATTAATTAATTAACGTGTGTGTGTGTGTGTGTGTGTGTGTGTGTGTAGTGTTGTTGCAGCACGGTGCTGAGCCGACCATCAGGAACACCGACGGTCGAACCGCTCTGGATCTGGCTGATGCGTCCGCCAAAGCGGTCCTGACAGGTGAGCTGGACCTCACGGGGACATTTGCAGCTCACCTGTTTGTGACGAAGTTTGGACGAGGCGGTCACGCCCCCTTCAGGATAAATTCAGTTTATTCAGCTGTGACCATGAACGTGTATCAATAATGACACTTCTTCTAAAGCTTCTCTAGTCGAGACTCGGCACAGAAACAAAGACAATGAGCAGAATAGTTTCATTTGGTATTTATGGCTAATACACGCTGCTAAACATTAGCATGTTAGCAAATTGCTAATTTCATTGAGCTTTGTTTTACTTTGTTTTAAGCATTAGCATTAGCCTTTATTTTGGTCGTGGTTCACATTAAGACTGAAAGAAAAAAAGGTCAAAGGTCAAGTTTAGAGAAACATTTTATCAGCTTCTTCCTGTGGGTTCTTTTTGTTTGCAGGTGAATACAGAAAAGATGAGCTTCTGGAAAGTGCCAGGTACAGTACTCTGCAATTCTGTATCACCTTGTTTGGTTGAAGCGTAAATGTTTAGATGTTACAGCTGAACCAGCTGGTGTCATTTTTAAAATTAAAAATCCCCAAATTTCTCTTTTCTAGCTGCTTAAATGTGAAGTTTTGCTTTTCATCAGGATTTTTGATTCATTTCTCAGAAACAGAGGAAGTGAGACTCTGACCTCGTGAGAAAACACATCAGCAGATTCTTCTGTAATAGACGTCTTGAATATAATTCATTAAACTCCAGCTGTGGTTGGTTGAACATGATGCCGATGTCTCCACAGGAGCGGGAACGAAGAGAAGCTGATGGCTCTGCTGACGCCACTCAACGTCAACTGTCACGCCAGTGATGGGCGAAAGGTAACGAGGAGGGTCTGAATTTCTATCAGACTGAGCTGAACGCGTTTTTTCTAAGTGTGTGATGCCTCATCAGTTTAATCACATTTTGGGGCACATGGGAACCACAGGTTCCCCCCATTTAGCTACGCCCCTGATAACTGGTTAAAGTAAACTGAAAGTTATTGAGTTAAATATAAATAACAGATACACGGTTTAAACATTGTTAACCAGCACAAATACTGGAGAAATGAATGAAATGGTTAAAATAACAGTAAAATATCTAAAAAAATAAATCGAGACAGAACCTAAAAATCCAGGTCGTGACTGGATCTAGTGCTCAACGCTCTGTGCTGGTGATAACTCTGACAGCAGGGTGGAGGCTTGTGTCGGTGTGTCCCTGTATTGTAACACACCACCGGGTGGTGTTTTTGTTGTTTCAGTCGACGCCGCTACACCTCGCCGCTGGCTACAACCGCGTGAAGACGGTGCAGCTGTTACTGCAGCACGGCGCCGACGTACACGCCAAGGATAAGGGGTAAGAGCCTGTGTGGAGCTTCTTTGCCCTTTCCTTCGTCTGTAAGGCTCGACAGAGGCCTGCAGTCTGTGGATGGTTTTCTTTAACACGCAGTGCTCCACCTCTGCTGTGACGTGTTAAACGCAGCAGCAGTTTTGACCGCTCGCTGTCGTGTGTGTTTCAGGGACCTGGTTCCTCTTCATAACGCCTGTTCGTACGGCCACTACGAGGTCACCGAGCTGCTGGTGAAGGTATCTGTCACTTTATCCACCTGATATCAGGCTCAAGCAGAGCGGGCACTGTGCACATGTGCGGGGGGGGGGTCATACCCATACTAATCCGTCCTGTCTGCGTGTGCAGCATGGCGCCTGCGTGAACGCCATGGACCTGTGGCAGTTCACGCCTCTGCATGAAGCTGCTTCCAAGAACCGCGTGGAGGTAAAACACACACAAAACTCACTACAGCCAATCACAGCGCACCCTGGAGGACACGCTTCATCAACAGAATTTTCAGGATGGAAAAACTGAAGATTTGCATTTTAATTAAAATGCAAAGTTAATACGTTTTTTCCTTAATGCAGCTCTTACACTCAGAGCATCCTCGAGGTTGCGTTTTTTATTTGGTCACTAGATGGCGCTGCAGTGTGTCGGATATTTGCAGCTTCATTAAACATGTTTTCTCCCTGTTGTTCCCGACGAAACCTCACACTGTGATGCCAGGTACAAGCTCTTTCTCCTTAAAACAGCTGCTTCATCCAAATAACCAATAAATATGAAGCAGATTATTGCGGGACACACACAGACCGCTTTTATCTTAAATGCCGGTGAAAAAGTTTAACTGCACATTTAATCCCTGAGAAATCTCAATGTAAGAAAAAGAAGTGCTGCTGAGGAGATCTGTCAACTCCACTCTTTGGACTTAATCTAAAAAAATAAATGTGTAACAGTCAACACAAAATAGAAACATATATTTCTACAGAACTTTACCATCATTTAATTGTCTGTTACTTTATTACTATGGTTCTGTCTTTATCAGCAGGACAAGCTGTGAAATTTAGGAAAAGTCCATAATCTGTGTTGTCCTTTAGCTTTTCCAAAAATGTCCCGTAGGCCAGATTGGAGTCTTTGCCGGGCTGATTCGGGCCCTCCGGCCTTATGTTTGACACAGAGTAACTCTGAACAGTCACACAGAGCACAGCATCATGGGCACCGGAACTACTTTCTGCTGTAGAAATAGTCCCTCCTCCCCCGTTCTGACTCAGGTGGCCCTCGTGTGTTTGCACAGGTGTGCTCTCTGCTGCTGAGCTACGGCGCCGACCCCACCTTCCTGAACTGTCACAATAAAAGCTCCATCGACCTCGCTCCAACCACACAGCTGAAGGAGCGGCTCGCCTGTACGTCCTGTTTCCCTCTTTGTAAGAACATAAGTCAAACAGTCATTAGCAGATTAGCGTGCACATCGAGGATTTTCTGTTTTCTCAGATGAGTTCAGAGGTCACAGCCTGCTGCAGGCGGCGAGGGACGCCGACATGGTTCAAGTAAAGAAGCATCTGAGCGTGGAGACCATCAGCTTCAAACACCCGCACACTCAGGAGACGGCGCTGGTGAGGCGCCGTGTTCAGTCCTGTGCAGTCGCCCCGAGTTCACGCACATTTTAATGAATTGACCATTTTCAGTGTCAGAAACAAACGTGTGTGTGTGTGTGTGTGTGTGTGTGTGTGTGTGTGTGTGTGTGTTCTCTCAGCATTGTGCGTCTGCCTCTCCGTATCCAAAGAGGAAGCAAGTGTGTGAAGTTCTGCTGAGGAAGGGCGCCAACGTCAACGAGAAGACTAAAGAGTGAGTCCCGAGACATCAGAGCGTTTTACTTCCTGTTTTGGTGATGTTTGTGATGTCACACAGTTCCTGATCTTTTTGTGATGTCACTGTTTCCCTCAGCCTGCAGACCCCGCTCCACGTGGCGTCAGAGAAAGCCCACAACGATGTCATTGAGGTTCTGGTGAAACACGAAGCAAAGGTGAGCGGACGGCAGGTAAAATGTGGTTAATCTCGAGCACGTTCATTAGAAAGTGTCGCTGCAGCATCAGAAACACCTGAGCCGAATCCCGCCTGTCGTTTCCCTCCAGGTGAATGCGGTGGATCATCTCGGCCAGACGGCGCTGCATCGAGCCGCTCGCTGCGGCCACCTGCAGACCTGCAGGCTGCTGCTGACCGCCGGCTGCGACCCGCTGCTCACGTCGCTGCAGGGATTGTCACCGTCACAGCTGGGCAACGAGAGCGTGCAGGAGATACTGCAAGGTGACGGATCATCCCGCCTGTTTTTAATAGTCAGTTTTTTTAACTCAAAAGGAAACCAGGTATTAGAAACGCTGCTGCACCAAACATATGTGGACGTTTGGAATACAGTCATGTTTGTTTCAGTTATTTAACCTTTAATTTAGCAGGAAGTAAACTCGTAAGTTTGGGAGAAACCGGCTTTGATTAACTGATTTATCAAGACGACAAAATCAGTAGAATAATGATCAATGATTATTGGACGCATGGTGCACTTTTGCTGTCCTATTTTTAAAATCCATGAACTGAAATGAAGGGTGGGCGTGGCTAAACTTCCTTTAACATGCCTTCATTCTAATGACCAGCAGGGGGCGACGCCTCTGGCTGTAAAAACTAGTCTATGAGAAAATGAGCCGCCTGCTCACTTGTTTTGCCGTACACTTTCACGTCACTAGTTTGAAGTCTTTGTTGATCATCTTTGTTTCATTTGTTTGTCTCAGCAGAAGGATTTCTGATCGGGAACTCTGAAGTCGACCGACAGCTGCTGGAAGCGTCCAAATCAGGAGATCTGGAAACCGTCAAGGTTAGCCATGTTAGCGGACCAGTCTGATTTCTAAAGACAGGAACACGTTCACGTCATCAAAATGTTCAGTGACTCCAGTTTACTAGCAAACTGCTGGAGCCCCTGCTGGACATTAGAGGAACTGTAGGTTCTGGTTGTGCAGACGTTGCTTCACTGTTGAACTTAAAGTTACTGAACAAATTCACTCTTTCCCTTTTTCTCTTTTTTCTGTGTCTCGGCACACCATGTTCGTCGGCATCTGCAGAAGCTCTGCACAGCACAGAACGTGAACTGCAGGGACGTGGAGGGTCGGCAGTCCACGCCGCTGCATTTCGCTGCCGGCTACAACCGTCTGGCAGTCGTCCAGTTCCTGCTGCAGCACGGAGCCGACGTCCATGCCAAGGATAAAGGGTGAGGAGGAGGACCGAGTATCTTCAGACTTGAGCAGCTGTGAAAGAAATGTCTCAGAATTTATCTCTGTGGGGTGGAAAAATGCGCGCTGAAGTCGTGGTTCCGTCTCTGCTGCAGGGGTTTGGTTCCTCTCCATAACGCCTGTTCCTACGGTCATTATGAAGTCGCAGAGCTGCTGGTTCTTCACGGCGCCGTGGTCAACGTGGCCGACCTCTGGAAGTTCACACCGCTGCACGAAGCTGCAGCCAAAGGCAAATACGATATCTGCAAACTCCTGCTGCAGGTACACACACACACACACACACACACACACACACACGTTTTAAATGAATAAACACTTACTAACACTAAGGATAGAAGCAGCAGCACCACACAGCTCACTGAACATCAGTTGGTCACCAGAGTCAAACTGCCAGTTTCTGGTTATTTCCTGGCTCCAGCATGGCGCCGACCCAACCCGGAAAAACCGTGACGGTAACACCCCTCTGGATCTGGTGAAGGACGCCGACACGGACATCCAGGACCTCCTGCGGGGTGACGCCGCCCTGCTGGACGCCGCCAAGAAAGGCTGCCTGGCTCGAGTGAAGAAACTCTGTACTGGAGACAACGTCAACTGTCGAGACCAACACGGGAGGCACTCCACGCCGCTGCACCTGGCCGGTACATAAATACACACACCTGAAACACCAGCGCCTACGTTATTCATGCAGGTGTAGCCTTAAAGGACAGTCAGTTACCCCTACTGTGCAGCGCCCCCTGGTGTGGGGCAGTTTATGTCGATAGTTTTGTTACTAACTTGTTTCAATTGTAACAAATTACATCAAAAGAATCCAGAAAATTTTAGCAGCCTATCAGCTGCACATATATTAGAAGTTTGCATGCAGTAGCGTCGCCCCCTGCTGGCCATTAGAGAGAATGCAGGTTTAAGTGGTTTCACTTTAAGATCCTGTTTATATTTATAAACAATTTACCGTCATGAAAAAGTGACGCCTGAATGCTTGATGGCAAAGAGGACTTGTTTTTTTATTGGATTTTTTTTTTACAGCGATATTTAGTTTCACATATTAGATGCCAAATTTTCTTTGTTAACTAATGTATTTTACATCCTGCTAAAGTTGAAATTTTCTATTAAATGTCTGTGAAGGTTCTCAGTCATCCAGGTCATCGTAGTCAAAGTAATTTGCAAAGAAAAGCGTCTGGACTTCTTTGAGTTGCTTGAAGACGTTTCACCTCTCATCCGAGAAGGTCCTTTGTCCCTCTTTGGGGGGATACTCCCACTGGGTTTAAATCTGGGACTCTCGGCCATTTGACCTTAGAACTGAAGAAGCTTCTCAGATGAGAGGTGAAACGTCTTCAAGCAACTTAAAGAAGTCCAGACGCTTTTCTTTGCAAATTCCTTTGACTATTCTATTAAATGTTAAATTATTATATGCCATTATTAATTTCTCCAACATGCTGGCATACATATGTATACGCATGTTTTTCTTTGTGTGTATAGCGGGCTATAATAACTTGGAGGTGGCAGAGTACCTTTTGCAGCACGGAGCTGAGGTCAACTCTCAGGACAAAGGCGGACTGATCCCTCTGCACAACGCTGCCTCGTACGGGGTGAGTCGGGGATAACATTCACACACATCGTTAGGTTCATAACATCACAGACAGGTACACACACACACACACACCTAATCCAGCTGTACTCTAACCTTAAACACAGTCTTTATGCTAACATGTAATTATCTCCCTGAGGAGGAAAAAAAGAGAGAAAGTACCCAGAAACAGATTTTACAGGTGTAAACAGATTTCTCCCCCCAACATCAGAAACACAAAGACAGACACCTGACAAAGCAAACAAAGAGTGTACGTCTGAGAGACGTTTCAGTGTGATTGCTGAAGGGTGTCTTTAGTTGAAATCACAGGAGGAGAGCATGAAAGTTTTACAACATTGTAGTTTTTTAACTGACCACATGGTGGTGCCATTGTGTCTAATGTGGCCTTATTGTGCTCTACATTTTATAAATGGAACTGTATTTTTAGCCTTTAGTGTGTGGCAGTAATAAAGGCTTTAACTGAGCTTTTCCCTTGTGGCGCCCCCTGTTGGTTCAAGTGCACCAAAACACACAGACTGATGAGCTGGAGACAGTGTGAACAAACACACTTCAGTGAGGAGGAGGGAAATGACACTGTTAGCGTGTGTGTGTGTGTGTGTGTGTGTGTGTGTGTGTGTGTGTGTGTGTGTGTGTGTGTCTTCCAGCCGCTCATCGCCCAGTCTTCACCTCCGTACTTCTCTGCTCATTCTTTCTTTTATTTTCTTCTTCTGTTGGTCGCGTCCACATCATACGACACGATTATCAGAGGACCTAAATCAGTTTTTATTTTCTTTCACAATAAAAGCCTGCTCAGTGTCAACATAGTGTCTCTTCCAGCACGTGGATGTGGCGGCTCTCCTCATCAAGTACGACGCCTGTGTCAATGCCACTGATAAGTGGGCGTTCACGCCGCTGCACGAGGCCGCTCAGAAGGGACGCACGCAGCTCTGCGCTCTCCTATTGGCTCACGGTGCCGACCCGACCCTGCGGAACCAGGAAGGACAGTCGCCTCTGGACCTGGTCACAGTCAGTCTCACCCTGAGTTAAAGGGACAGTCCACCATAAAACAATATGTGGTTATAAAGCATACTGATAAGCTCCTCCTCCTCTTCCTCCTGCAGGCTGATGATGTCCAGGCCTTGCTAACAGCGGCGATGCCTCCCTCCGCTCTCCCTGGCTGTTACAAACCTCAGGTCATCAGCGTAGCGGCGTCCGCCTCCAGTGCTCCACCTGTCACCGCCATCATCCCACCACTCCTTTCCTCCAACCCTTCCTCGTCATCCACCTGCCCTACACCTTCTGTCCTCCTGTCTTCTTCCCCTTCCACCTCTTCCTCCTCCACATCTGCAGCAGCGACCAGTAACATAGCCGCTGCTGCAAGCCTCCCATCTTCACCGCCGCCATCGTCTTCATCATCCTCACCATTTCCTGAGATGTCGGCCCTGCTGTCGGCTGCTGAGGGATCCCCGGGTGCAGAGAAGAAAGATGAAGGTGAGTGATGAAGAAAAGCTGTGACATCAACAGTGTTTGTCAGGAGCTCTTTTAAACTAAGTTAAGCTAACTCACGCTGCAGGTCTGACAAGTGAGGCCAGAGCTGAAGAGCCTTAAACTGTCCAGCAGGGGGCGACTCCTGATTCGTATGAAGTCCAGAAGGGAAAAAGTTTTCTCTTGCTTTCTTTTTACTACTTTTCCTTTTCCCACTGCAGTCTGAGCCGAGTCAGTTGTATCCCTGTGGATCGCGTGCCGAGAGCCTCTGGATGAGCGCCGTCTTGTTTTGGTTTCTGAACCGGTTGTGTTTGTTGTTCAGGGGCTGAGCTCAGCATCTGTCAGTTCTTGAAGAACCTGGGGTTGGAGCATCTTCTCGAGATCTTCGACAGAGAGCAGGTGAGAACTTCAACACCGGCAAACTGCTGGCAGGTTTCCCGTGTGTAAGGAAACATTGACGGCAGGTACAAGAGCAGCTGCACCGACTTTCATTGAAGAATTTCTTTATTTAAATATGAGAAAAATCTCCATCCATTGAAAGGACTGATGAACAACAGGTGTATTTGAATAATTCTTCATTCAGGTAGGATTATTCCTGCTGTTACTGTGGAGAGACTTGAAGGTCACAGATATCCAGTGATATCAACAGGAAGTGCTAACACATGATTCAGCTACTGTCAACTTTAATTTGGCTAAATGTAAAAAAAACAAAAAACTGAGCTTTGTTTTCTTTGTCTTCTTGGCTCATAAACTACTTATTGGCATTTACATGTTCCCAGCAGATCCTTTGTCATTTTAAAAACTGGGGCATGAAAGTGGAAGTGAATTAAATTACAGGAGAAGCAGCTCATTTTTCTGACGAATGGGAGATCACTCCAGGTGTGGAGATGGTGAAAAATGACTACCATCCTCTGCAGATGGCATTAAAATCACTGACCAGCACAGCTAACATTAAAATCACCACCTCTCACACAGTCATAATGTGCTGCTGTGGACAAACACGTCCACTTCAGTCTCGCCTGTCCAAAGGACGCTGTCCCAGAAGTCTTTGGGTGTGTTCAGGTGCAGCTGTGCAAACCAAAGGTGTGCCGCCATGTTGTTTCAGAGAGATGAGGCTGCAGCCCTCCCAAACAGCCAATGAACTTTGACCTTTAACATGCTAGCTGAGACCTGTAGAGTCTGCCTAAACTTTTATTTTTTATTGTCACGTGTTGATCAAAAGCATCTGATTAGCAGCACCTGGCAGTTGCGCCTAATGTTTCACATGAATGCTGATAAACCTCATAAATGAATGAAAAGTAAAACCGCTCTGCAGCAGCTGTGAGAAGCTGTCATGACCTTTGCTTTGTTAGTTTGGGTGACAGCTGTCACTCTTCATAAACGATCTGTTTCACAGTCGTTTAGTTTCAGTGCAAATAAAAGAATCAAGCAAAGACCTGCAGATGGTTTCTGACTCGGTTTTAAGGTTCTGGTTATTTTTTCTTTGGACCCAAGAAATAGGTTGTGTCACTGAACGTCCTTACAAAGGCAGTAAACGTGTGTGTGTGTGTGTGTGTGTGTGTGTGCGTGTGTGTGTGTGTGCAGATCACTCTAGACGTTCTGGTGGAGATGGGTCATCGCGAGCTGAAGGAGATCGGCATCAACGCCTACGGACACAGACACAAGATCATCAAAGGAGTGGAGAGGCTCATCAGTGGGCCGCAGAGTGAGGACACGCGCGCACACACACACACACACACACACACACACACACACACACACACACACACACACACACACACACACACACACACACACACACACACACACACACTAGAGTTATTCTGCTCATTGTGAGCTCTACATTTGTATCATTGGACTCTATCAGAGCAGCTTTGTATGATTCTCAACAGTAAATAATCTTTATTTCTCTGATCTGAGCCTCATTTCTTAGCTCCTCCCCCTTTAAGGACCCCCTCCCTCATCCTCTTACTGATGAGGTTCACGAGAGCCAGGGGTTAGGTCTCCTCCACCTAATGACTGAAACACATTCCCATCATTTCCTGAGCTTTACTGAATGAAGGGAAAACACATGTTATACCTGCAGGTGGACCGAGGCAGGTAACCACGATGACTTCAGTCGACTGTTTGGGTCGGCTTGCTTTAAGCTTTTTTCCATCGTATCTGAGAGATTTGTGTGTTTGTGACAGGTCTGAATCCGTATCTGACGCTGAACACAGCCAACAGTGGGACGATCTTAATCGACCTCTCGGCCGACGACAAGGAGTTCCAGTCGGTGGAGGAGGAGGTACTGACTCATACCTGATGACGAGACCTACAGGTTAACTCTGAAACTCTTGATTTATTTAATCCCTGTGAAAGAGCCAGCTGTGAGCGATTCTTCAGGACACACAAACGTGTAATACATGTAGTGTGGACAGAATAAACTACACGTACAGTGAAAGTGTGGAGAAGCCAAGTGAACACAGAGAGGACGTTTGCTGAGTTTAAAGGCCTAACAGCCTACCAGGTCCTAATGTGGTTTTGTTCGTGTTGGTCAGATGCAGAGCACGATCAGAGAGCACCGGGACGGCGGCCACGCTGGAGGAGTCTTCAACAGATACAACCTGATCAAGGTAACACGCTGCGAAGGCTTGGAGAGTTGTGTCCCTGCTGCTGTGTCATTTCCTGAGCTGTGGGCTGATTTGCTTTCATAGATGAAGAATCTGAAGCCGCCCTCTCTCACGTGTAGCACATGACAGGAGATCATTTTCATCGTACGAGCTCTATTTTGTTTGGTTTAGATGAGCATGCAGGTCTTACGCACGATCGCCATCACAGACTTGGTGCTAAGATGCAGGAAGTTGTGACCCAGCTCCACGGGACATTGTTATTCTCACATGAACATCTGTTGGGTACGATGGTGGTGGGGTCAGAGGTTAGAGGAGATCACTGTGTTGACTCTCAGCTGATTGTGTTTCAGATCCAGAAGGTCTGCAACAAGAAGCTGTGGGAGAGGTACAGCCACCGCAGGAAGGAAGTGTCTGAGGAAAACCACAACCACTCCAATGAGCGCATGCTGTTTCACGGTCAGAGCACCAAAGATCATGTTATAGGAACAAGCAGCAGAAGTGTTGTGATGGTAGCAGGAGAACAGTTAACAGATCTAACCTCTATAATATCAGGTGTACCAGTGTAGAGCCTTGGCCTGTACAAAGTCAGGGACTGTCTCCACGTACATCGCTGGTTTTCAGCACAGCTGCCATTCTTAGATCCCTCCGTGGAAGTCCGGCTGTCTCCCCTTCTCCTCTAAACCTCCTCCTCTGTGTCGAAACACTGATGCTTCAACACGATTTTGATTTTCAGGAAGTGTCACAAGTGAAGAATGTGTTGGTGTGGCTCAGAAACTCAAAGCCGGCATGAGATGGCGCCTGCTAAAGTTCAGATGGTTTCCTTTGAATGTTTTCTGCTCTGATGTTTTCCCGTGAACGGTGGACTGTAGGCGGACGCTCAGCTCTCATCGCCAGCGACGATCCAACAAACACAAATTCAGGTCAAAGTCACAGAGTTGTTTGTGATCGGGGTGATCTCACAGTGTGAGGCCTGGAGTTTATTTTCCACGTCCAGGAGTCTGCCGCGGTCTGAGTGGCGGTCCGCGGACACGTCTGCATGCCTGCCTGCTTCATGTGACCACGTGGACTCATCTCCAACCACACATGCGCCCTACGTGGCTGTGAAGCGGAATATAAAGAAGTACGACAGGACTGAAAACTCAGCCGTCGGGTCTGCAGCTGTTTGCGTCCTCGAGGCTTTAGAGGACATGAGACGCTCAGGGACAGATGTAAAAATGGCAGCTGTCCTGGGATCTGTGCAGATGTGCTCAGGACTTTGTGGATAGTGAAGTAGAAGCTTGTAGGGACAGAAGCGTGAATCATACGAATCATGACATGAAACAGTAATGTTAACCTGGGCGTTGATCGTACTGCATCGATTCCCTCTCAGGCTCGCCGTTCGTCAACGCCATCATCCATAAAGGCTTCGACGAGCGCCATGCCTACATCGGGGGGATGTTCGGCGCCGGGATTTACTTTGCAGAGAACTCGTCAAAGAGCAACCAGTACGTCTACGGCATCGGAGGAGGGACGGGCTGTCCGCTCCACAAAGACCGCTCCTGCTACGTCTGCCACAGGTACACCACCTGACCTCCACCCTCCATCCCCGAACACACCTGTGCTCAGACTGCTGTGGAGCACCACTCTCACGCTTCTTTGTGTTCCTCGCAGGCACCTGTTGTTCTGCAGGGTGACTCTGGGTAAATCCTTCCTGCAGTTCAGCGCCATGAAGATGGCTCATTCGCCACCGGGTCACCACTCCGTCACCGGCAGGCCGAGCGTTAACGGCCTCGCTCTGGCCGAGTACGTCATCTACAGAGGAGAGCAGGTCAGAAACACCTGGTCATCCTTAGAACTTTACTTTTGGATGAAGTCTGTGGTTTGGAGTCTTAGAGACATCAAATATTTTGGGTTAATTAAGAGTTTTGAAGAAATAATTATGAGGTTTAACACAATAAAACCTGAGCCTGCTAAATACCGAACTCTGTGAAGCTTTGTTTAAATCTGCAGCATGGCCGTGTTGGCTTCAGCTTTCCTCTGAAGGGCGGACGCGTCTCCTACACAAACAGCCAGATGACAGATAGTCGTTGAGTAAGTGGAGAGAGCGGCTCGTGCTCAGACAATTGTGCCAAAACCAGTAGCTTCTCAGAAGTGGCACTTCACAAAGCGGCATGAATACATGTCCACTCGAGCAATCAGCGACGTTACAAGTGTGTCGCATTACATGCGGAGGTCTGCTTTAGTGCTGAAAGCAGCAGCCTGAGAGGACGAGGAGGAAGTGGGGACGTTAAAGAGGAGCTGCTGCTCGCTTTTTCACCGAGGCGTGTCAGAGTGTCACATTTACTGTCGTCTTCCTGCAAACGCAAACAGGCAGAGAGGTGACTGTGGGCTCGCCTCGAAACGTCTCTCATTGTTTTGAGTTTAAATTCAGTTCCAGGCCGAGCAGCAGCTTAGTTTAGTTTGAGTGCTCAGAGCTAGTTTGGGGGGTTAACTCTGTGTTGTTTCAAGAGAAATCTGTTTGTGCATGAAAAGCTTTCAAAGCTTTCTGTGAATATAAATGGAGTTGATGATGAACAGCTGCAGAGTTTCTGTGAGTGTATAATCGTCATGAACGCTTTTATGAATAACACGTTTCATATACGCCAGCTCAAAGTGATTATCGCATAAATGTAAATTAAAGAATCAGTTTTTAGTTCAGTGTAACTGGGGAGGATTCAGTGTCTGTTACAGAGTGTCAGTGAACGCCTCTCTGCCGCCCACAGGCCTACCCCGAGTACCTGATCACCTACAGATCATAAAGCCTGAAGCCTCCACAGACGGATGAAGAAGAAGGAGTCAGGGAAGGAAAACATGAAGAAACACCAGAGTCTTCACTTACTGCATGCAAGGAGAAAACTTTATTTATACCATGTATAAAACATGTAGGTTTTTATCAGATGACTGTTTTTTTGTGGTTTTATGCACTTTATTGACTTCCGTCCTGATGTGATGTGACTGTTGATTTCATCCTTTTGTCGTTATAATCGTGTTATTCACATATTTCAGGTCATTTTTCAAAAGGTCGCCAAATTCCCAAAATGCTGCTGCAACAATTGAACGCTACAAACGTTTAGCGGGACTCTTTAAAACTGCCACCAAATCCATTTACTTCACCCACGCGGCGCGTTGTTGATGTTTGAACCCACGTGATGGGAAGTTGCTGTAATTGGCGGATAAACGGGTTCATTGCTCCCCGTCTTTGAAAACGGCGACGTAACGGTGAACGAACGACTCTGAAGAGCGAACGGTTGCTCGCTGCAGACAGAACGGTCAAAACAACCCTACATGTTGCCTGGCAACCTCCTGACGAGATGAAGAACTGACTTGGTTTCATGGAGATGTTACGTGTATATTTATTTTTTGTACAAGCATGTCAGTTCATTAATATTTATGAAGTGAAAATATCTTGTTGGTTTTTGAAGACCGGGTTTTCTCTGAATCAGCCTGAACGAGCTGCAGTCTCTGATTGGCTAGCGTTGTCACACAGTTCAGGAAAACCTGAATGTGATTCATCAAACAAATATTTACCTGCTGCAGACGTACCTGTGCAGTCTTAGCCTGACTGCAGATCTCTGACTTCAGAGTTAATTATAGGAGATTTATTTTGTTCATTTTCCAGCTCAGTGTTTTTATCCCAGCCCAGAAAAGCTTTTTATGATTCACAGTTTTAAAAAAAAATACAGCCCTTAACAAATTTATTAGACGACCTGTCATAAAAACAAGGAAACACACATATTTTAGAAATCTGTCAAAAACTTGATTAAAACTAATAAATTATATTGTTACTTATTAGGCAGATAACAAAAAAATACACATTTTTATATTCCAAATTTGAGCCGGCTGGATGTCTGTCAGGAGTTAAAAGCGTATCATTAAACTACTAAAACAACTTAATTAAAAAAAACTTCACAATTTTTTCTACTTTTTTGTGAAAACAGTAAATTAGAAAATTCAACAATAACAATAATTAAATTTTAGCATTAAAAAAATAAAATTTAATTAAAGTTTTTACACTTACTGGTGAATTAACATTACAGAAAAATCAGAAATGATTTTGGTCCTTTCTAATCGTTTAAATTTAGGGCAGCTGTGGCGTCAAATATAAATTTGTTAATCACTCTTAGTATGTATGTGATGCTGACCTCGGCCAGACAAACTGCTTCAGCTCCTGACTCTTTAAGCCCCGCCTCTCGAAAAGCTCAATTTTTTTCTGACTGGCCAAAATAAGGAAGCCTTCCGAGGGGCAGTGCTTGTACTTTAATATTAAAAAACAAAAAAACAGGGACCACTTTAATGCAGGTTCATCAGATTCTTTGATTTTTTTTTTTTTGTCACATTTAATCCAGACATCAAACATAACTTAAAGCTATATTTGATAGAAAATAACAAAAAGTGAACATTTAAAAATATTTCTTGTTTTAAAAAATCAGCTGATGTTGGACTGAAGAGTTTTGAGTGTGAGGATCAGCGTAGCATGCCTTCAGACAAACAGCTTCCCCAGGAAAGGTTAAACTGTCAAATCTGTTTTGTAGCTTTGATTTTTTTTTAGTTGAAATGCTAAGCTAACATAAAATTCTGTTTGAAGCTGAACAAAGCAACAAAACACACAACGTCACTAATTCTTATTCATTTATTTTCTGACTAGAGTCCGGAGGGGTGTCCCTCTGTTCATTAAGTTTTCATTTTTCTGAAGGTGTCCTCTGTTCATTAAGTTTTAAAAACAAAAACAGTTTTCTGAACTCCATGTGTTTTAGCTGTTTTTTGTCTCTGAGTCTGCAGATGATGTGCTGATTTTGTCTCTAACTAAGGTATTTTTAGGTGAACTGGAGAGAGTGATCACACCACGAACTGTGTACGTTTGAATAAACAATCAGCTCTGAATTTTATTTTGATGCAGACTGATCGGCTGTCTTTTCTCTGAAACGAGAAATAAATCAGAAATATGTGGAATCTCCTCCTGCAGGTAGCATGAGAGCTTTAAACCTGATAGTTCAGAACGTCCCCGTGGTGGCTGACTGCTCGCCCACTGTTAGCTTACAAACAGGAAAACAAGAAAGTTCAGTTTTCTTTAATGACCCAAATTACTCAGAATGAGGAGATTTCTGGGCTAAAAGCTGGACTCAGCAGCGCACATTAACAAGCTTTCCGAAAAGGTTTCCCTGTTGGGTTTTTCTGCTTTGCACTTTTTAACACAGAGCTTGGTTTCACACTGAGCTCGTTAAAATAGTAGCGTAGGAGAACGCTCAGCAGACGGGTTTAATAACAGAGGTTTGCACCGAAACAGGAGGTAATTTTGTGGGCAAGAGGTGAAAAAGCCTCCCATAGAGCTGATGCTGGTTTAAAATCACTGAGCATGCAACCTGTTTTTTCACAGTGACTGCTGGAGAGCGATTCAGAAGTCTGGAGCGTCGTTAGTTACAAAATTATGTTCATTTGGTTTTCTCAAACCTCAGCTGTGGGGGGGCGGGGTCACTTTCCATCCATGAGTTCAGATTTATAACCCAAATCATCTTGAAACGTTTTCTTTTCAGTCCTGCAGAATCGAAACTTTCAACCCTGGAAATCAAAGAACAGTCGGATCTTTCAGGCTGTAAAACCTGCAGGGTAAATGTGCTCCGACTGTTCTGCCGCTGTGAGTTCTCCCGTCCTCTGTGGTGTGAATGATGCATGTGGTGCTGTCTGACTGGATACGTGGGAGCTGCTCGTTGTGCCCGTTTCAGTGTTTCGGTGCAGACTGGGAGAAAACCAGCAGCTTACAGTGAACACCTCTTTGACTCTGATGGACCAAAATGGTGCTAATTAAAGGATTCATCAGGTTTATGTGGCATTTTCGAAGCTCATTTCTCACCCTGGCTGTTTCCTGTGTTTGCAGCGACTGTAAAACATTTATCTGAAGATAAAGCTGTTGGTGCTTTATGGTGTTTGATCTGTTCAATGTGGGTTTTTTACCGGTTTCTCAAATCCTGTACTTCCAAGTCCACGACTGGATAAAGTCCCCAGATTTCACTGAGAGGGTGGAGCTCTCAGCTAAAGCCAGCACGCTTGGTTAGAAAGGTGGATGTGTGATCATTTGGACTTTGATCAGTCGAGATGTGTGAAACGGATCAGCTGTGTCCTCGCCGCTCTCTGGGCTGGTTTCCTCTGTTTCTGCTCTGTGATTGGCTGAATGACGACAGCTGGACTCTTCTTCTGTGCAGCAGCAGAAGAAATCAGTCAATCCTGAATGACCCTGTCTGTGGTTTTCCATGGTTCATTTAAATCTCTCTACACTAGCGTCATCATGTCAACTCTTTTCTGTTATTACAATAAAATACTGCAGTGATGGACCGAACACTAACTCTGCCTGAAGTGTTGAATACAGGTTTATTATTCAATAACTATGTTGTTCAAATGTCACGTCTGTAGAAAGTGAAAATGACAAAAGTGCGCATGAATAAATAAATGAAAAGTTCAGTGTGTGAATAACACACTGATTTTGAAAACTGACATAAATTCTGTAATGTTGATTTTACATCGAGTTTTTCTACTTCTGAGTCTCACACAGATCCGGGCTGATGATAGCCTGGATGAGACAATGATGTCAAATGTCTCAACACACCCGACACCCGTCCACGGCATGTGGACCTGTGGCTGAGGCGAGGCAGCGACGCTCACCCCGAATCCACCGAAACTAAATGTAAAGCAGAGAAAGTTGCAGATGTGGCCATACAGTTATCTGCAGGATTAGTGATCTGGTACGTTATTAATAGAAAGGAACCAAAAGAGGGAAAAACAGACACTGAGACTTTGTGTTTGCAGAGGCTCGGATCAGAGGTAACACCTCCGAGTCTGAAGTCCACAGAGTGGTGGACTGATCCCTCTGGTTTGGGGACAGGCCGTGGGTTAGTGGGTAACTTTAGAGAGATCAGGTCCTTGGTGTGAAAGGAGCTTCCTGAGACGGTTTGGGCTGATCAGGATTTCTCCTGCACCGCCTTTGAAAGGCTTTTAGGTGGGAGGAGATCCAAAACTCAGCAGGCAGATGGATGGGTGTAGAAATGCAGAAATGATCAGTTCTCCAGCTGAAAAAAGGGGAAATGTGTGCAGAAGCTCCGACGTCGATAAGCCTTTGGTTTGGTCGTCGCTGCTGAGCCTTGACATACTGACATTTTCCTTCCTGACCTTCAGTCTGTCGATCCAAACGTCACAGCCAAACTGTTCTGTCGGCTCACTGGTTCCTGACAGTCGTCCTCCATCTGAAGGTCAGAGCGAGGCGTCGTTGTGAGCGGCAGACCTGTCAGTCGAGACGAGGGCAGCGCCGATCGTTTGAACGCGTGTCAGCTCGAGTCAGCGTCTCGTGGTCACGGCTGCTGGAGTCATCTGAACTGGATCTGCTCCATGTGGCTCTGTTAGGAATCATCTCTGCTGTTCTGGTTGGCACATGTCATCACATTCATCTTTAAGGCTTTCTGCCTTTCTTTTGCCCTCTGCAGCACCATCTGCAGAATTTGGACCTTTACAAACTCTTACATCGAGTTTGTGGTTCGTACTGATTCTCATTTCAAACATAGTAAATGTAGGAAAGACAGACCTCTTAGTTTATTTGTGCCCTACAACAACCAGCAGCCTAGAGCAGTGTGATGTTTAGTGACGTCCATCTTTCACATCTCATACATGTGAGGGACGCACGTGTCACGAATACAATGGTAAATGGCCTGCATTTGTATAGCGCTTTACTCAGTCCCTAAGGACCCCAAAGTGCTTTACACTACATTCTGTCATTCACACACACACTGGTGATGGCAGCTACATTGCAGCCACAGCTGCCCTGGGGCGCACTGACAGAGGCGAGGCTGCCGAACACTGGCGCCACCGGGCCCTCTGACCACCACCAGTAGGCAAACATGGGGTTAGTATCTTGACCAAGGATATTTGGCATGCAGCCAGACCTTCTGATTGGTGGCGGACCTGCTCTATCACCTGAGCTACAGCCACCCCAACAAAGTTTTAAAGTTGCACGCAGAACCTTTGAATCATCACTCTGCTTTAAAAACAAAAGCTCGTTATTTCGTCTTTACAAAAAGCTTCGATTTCTTAAACTACTCTCAGAAGCTACATGAGTAGAAATTGTGAAATTTCAGGTTGCAGGTAGATCGCGGTGAACCGAAACATTCAGACTGGTCCTGTGAAAACAGGCTGATGTGACTCGCAGCTTCATGCAGATCTCCAGTTATCCTCAAACACCTCCCACACCGCCACGATCACGAGCGTCAGAAAGTTTGTGACTAAAGCATTTAAATCTGCAGTCCTCCGTGATTTTCTTTTATTGAAGCAACGAGCCACAGGCGAGGCCTCCGGGCGTAAAACAAAAGGGCAGTTTTTGACGACTCCTCAGTTTCTGTGAATAAATCTGGAAATATGAGCCCAGACGGAGACGTTAGAGAGCGGGACAGAGGAAGTGCAAAATAATCACGTGGAATTATTGCTCCAAAGCAAAAATCACACCATGGGATGTTTTTGGCAAAATTCATTTTTCCTAATGAAGATGCTTTCAATGAAATTTTCAAAATAAAAGCCAAAGGAAGCTATGAGAATGCTTTAAGAATGTGTGTTTTAAAAATAAAACTCCCAAGGTAGTTTTAGAAATCACCAGGAAAATGAAAAAAGGTAAAGACTTTTTCAAATTAAAAGCCTCCGGTTAGTGATGTTTTAACGCTCTCAGATTTTCTAAATAAAAGCTCTGGTTGTTATAGGACAAGTTTCAAAATAAAACCCCCAACTGAGTTACGGGAATTCACCTTAAGATGATTACAATTTTCATTTAGTCAAAATAAAAATCTCTGCAGAGTCATAGAAATTTACCAGGATGTAATGGCATCATATTTTCAAAATAAAACCTTTAAAAAAAAAATTAAGTTGCTTTTTTTTTTTTTTTTTTAAACCTGTGCTTTTAAAAGCATTTCCATCACCTGCTGCAGCTGCTTATTTGTACAAACTTGAAGCGCTACCTTTTTTTTTTTTTTAAGCCAGCCCGTTTAACTGGTTTAACTGGTTTTTTTTTTGTTTTTTTTTTTTACAGGAGAAAAAAAAAAAACAAAACAAAAAAAAAAACACACACACACACAACAACTAACGGTGTCTCATTTCTGCACAAACTGCAGGGATCGTCTGCTTACGCAGGTCATTTTTTCTTGACCATTTAGAAAAATAAAGCAGATTTAGTTGAATTTGAAACATTTTTAAGGTTATGTGATCATGGTAACCGCAAAATCAGCAGCCGTAATCATACTTTTAGTGTGAAAGGGGTCATCCATAATGAGACATGAGAGCTCTGATGAGCTTCAGTTCGCTGCTGATTATCTGCAGACATCGCTCTGTTTCGCTCTCTGCACTCATGTTTTCAGCCTCGAGCTTCAACACCAAAGCTCCTCGGTACTCGGAGCAGATTTCCTTCAGGAGCTGATGGACAAAACAAAGACCGTAAAAGTCGGTTTATCGCTCATTTAAAATGAGCTCCCCTCCTCACACAGGTTTGACCTCATGACTGTATTAAACGTTTTAAAGAAACTGAAGTTTGTGAATCTTTGGATTTGAACCCAGAGCAGCAGGTTAAACATCGCTCAGCGTTACTCTTCCATTGTCATGGAAACCAATCACATTTATTCTGAACCCAAGAAGCAGCCATGAGTCTAATTTCTGCCTGTAGTATTCAAACTCAGCTGAGTCTGTCCTCATGGCACGGAGACCCCGACAGCCCAAAGAAACAGACTCATTAAGCACATCAACCAAGGTACTGAAGACTGAAAACTAGGACCATCACCGGCCTGCTCAAATGACAAGAAACTGTGCCCACCATGCGCCTTATGAATGAATGTGAAAAACCCTGCAGTCCCTATGTGGGTGATCTCAGAGGTTCACATCAATCGGTCTAAGAGTCTGAAGCATTTTACAGGTCATATGAATTCTGGATGAATGATAAGACATGAACGTGTTCTCAGTGTGAGCTTTAATGAATCCTCCACCTCAGTGAACCTTTGGTCCCTCAGATTCAGGCAGATCTGGAGACTTGCTGGGGTGAATGTGCTTGAAGGTATCGTCAGAGTATTTGGAGTGCGACAGGACTTCTGCTGCTCGCTGGTAGCGGTTTCTTGATTGGACGATGTAAGATGCAGGCAGCAGGTACGGCAGCTCAGCCTTGCTCACCGGCACCTCGTCAGTGTTCCAGGAGCTGGCATCCGGGAGGTGACGAGGTGTCCACCCTCCCAGGTAGAACAGGGCAGAAGGCCCCGCTGCAAGCCGTTCATCCCACGCGAATGCTGGATTAAATGGGGATGATCTGTAGGAAGCAGAGTTCCCACCAGCATATCTGACTCCACGAGGGGGCAATAAAGCCTCGTAGACCGGACGGGACCCAAACACCACATGTGGGCGTTCACTGGTTCTCAAAGCTGACCGAGGGTTCACAGAGACGCTGGGAGGTTTCCTCACAGCTCCCAGAGAGCTGAACCAGGGGCCAGGAGACTGAACTTCAGGAGGACTGGACTCATCTGAGCTGGAATCATAAGTCACAACAAACTTTTTTGGCTCGTATATGGGTACAGAACGCCGAGCTGGAAGGGAAGCTACCGGACCACTTGGAGACTGGTTTCCAGGAGGAGAACCACCGTGTTCAGGGGCATCTTCATACATCAGGGAAACCAAGGGAGAGTGAAAAGCTTCAGACTGAAGGTTTGATAATCCAGAAGAAGGTCCACCACCTGGGTAGGGATACCTGTAATCTGAAAAAACACAGAGTTTAAATTACTCAACAGTTTAAGCCCAAGTTTAAAATGATCACTTTAAGGACTACTGAGAATCATTTCTTCCCATGTTCTAACCACCGCGACACATCCAGGACCGTCCCAGAGAGCAGCACACGGCCGAGCACTGGTTCAATAAACAGAGTGGAAAAGGGAAGCCAAAAGGAATCACCATGGCAACCAGTAAATAAAGAGGAAAGCCATGATACGAGGAATAAGGGTGTGTTTCACTGTGGATGGTGAGTCTCAGTCAAAGCTGAGAGGGGAGAGTGGTATTTAAATCTGTCCACTCGTTTACCCACTTTCATTTTTCCAAAATTATTATTGAAGCTGGAAGCCAACAAATTTCACCTGAATCAGCTGCAGCGTTACAGGTACAGACGGATGATTAAACGTATCAGATACACATCAAACCAGTAAGACGGTTTTGGAGCTGTGACAGGACTTCAACTGGGAAATATAAACGATTATTTTAGAGTGGAAAAGATGTCGAGGGTCCAACTTAACTCCCTTTTTTAGAGCGTTGTGCATTTCCAAATGTTGTCTGAAAGAATTTAATGATTCTCCATTCAGAACTTTAAAGCCTAAACCATGAAATCATGTCAATAATGATAATAATAATATAATAATAATAATAATAATAATAATAATAATAATAATAATAATAATAATATTATTAAGCTGTAATTTGTTTAATATTTGCTACATCTAGCATTTTTTTTTCAAGTGTAAAAAAATGACACCGATGATGTAGAAGTCTGAAAACTAATTTCCTGCTCAGAGGGAGTCGGAGGGAACACCTGCCAGGGAGCAGGTTAGGTCCAGAGAGTCTGTTACCATGGTAACTGACCAGTGTCCCATCGATCGGAGTTATCCAGCTCAGTTTTCACTAAACCTGTAAAGTGCATTAGAAGTAAGTCCATGTTTGATTTAACAAGAAAAACAGGAAGCAGAACCAAGGGAATCAGTTTCATTTAAAACAGAATAACCACAAAAATGTTGAAATATTTAGGCCTTCAGAGACTGAGCCCTACCTGGTGCAGGGAAAGTACAACCAGTGCCTATCAGCAGGCAGATCAACGGAGCCCTGCGGGACAGTCAGACATGATTAACCCTCCATAAAGGTCCAGCGATGACTCACAGTATCCATGACAATGAAAACAGATGATCAGCTGACCTCAAAGAGAGTCCCAACACCATGTTTGACTCAGAACAGCAGGTCATCTACAGCAGCTCTGTTAGGTGAAGGCTGGCTGCTGATTGAAGCTCCTCTAATGTAGGAGCTCAGCACTCATCACGCTCATTACAGACACCTGGAGACCCGAGGTGGTGCTGGGACAGAACATCCAAACTTCAGCTGCGTTTCTGCAACAACACTCCAGCTGTTTCCCTCACACACCACCCAGCTGTGAAAGTTTCTTTGCGATGCTTGAATGGCGTGAAATGAAAATGCATTTGAAAACAGATGGCTGGAAATACTCTGAAGCCACACAAAATCCCCCCAAACAATCAGGTTTCAGACAGCTTTAATCTTTTAAGTCCACAGACAGGAGAAAATACTGAAATGCAGCAGCACAGCTCAGAGACGAAAATACTCGAGTCTTCACATCTGTATAAGGTAAAGACGTAAAATGGTGAGAGTGGGAGTGGTGGAAATAATCATTAGTTTGGTGCCGCGTTCACCTTTTGCATCCATGATGTGTTCAAGTCACATCATAGGTTACAAACCACAGACTGTATATTAAAGATGGACAGGTGTAATCACCATCACATATCATGCATTGGTTTGTAAAGTCTCACATTTAAATCCTACAACTATCTTTGTCATCACCATCTTAGCTTCTTGCAAACCAGACATGATACCTGCATGTGACTGAGGGACACGTCAGGGTGGCCTCATCCTAAATCATCTCATGTTTCAGGCTCCTTACAAAATAGCCATCAGACTTGAGACTAGTTGTCAGAGACTGTTTACTTAGCTCCAGTAAGTAAAGATTATTTTTGAACTGTCATTCATGCAAAGCTGCCCTAGTAGCTTCAAATAAACGGAATATGTCCGCCTTCACCAGCTCTTCAGCCTCTTCTTTGCTCTTCTCCGGTTCTAAATGACGGTCCAACAGCTAATCTGCACTCAGACAGCATTGGAATTTAAAAGTGTGATGCAGCATTATGCTCTGATAAGAAAGCATCTCATGCTCACTTTTAACCTTCAGTCTGCATTTGTCACTTTATCAGAAGCACAAAGCAGTATATGTGTTCTTACTAGAGATGGACCGATCCGATATTACGTATCGGTATCGGTCCGATACTGACGTAAATTACTGGATCGGATATCGGTGAGAAATTAAAAATGTAATCCGATACATTAAATATAAAAAAAAAACACCTCACAAAACTTGCGACACGGCGTAACTCGGCTCATAACCCTAGGTTGGAGCAGTGTGCTCACGTGATAGAGCGGCTGTGTGTACTTGTAGCCTCGCTGCCAAACCAGCATTTCATCTCCGAGGAAGTTATCCCAGAGAGAAGTAAAGCAAGTGTGTAAGTTCATCTCTGAATGTTTGTAAAGCGTTCCCATGTTAAGCTTAACAACCGATATATGGAGCGACTGCCTCTCTCCCTCCCTCTGCTGCCGCTACTTCAATCGTGAAACTGCTTAATGATCAGCTGATCGGCTTTTCTGTCGCGAGTCCGTCTCTCTTCTTTGTTTTTGGCCCACTTTGCACCAGAAAGAGGAAACCAGCGGCTGAACAACAGCAGCACGTTTAAGCTTGATAAGCTGTTGTTAGAATTTATTTAATATTACTTTCTACAGCAGGATCCTTTTCTACGTAGCTGACGGCTGGTAACTGTGCAGGGCGGATCTAGCAAAGTTTAGCCAGGGGGCCAATAGGGCATGAACAGGAAAAGGGGCACAAAGACATACTTTTCTTTCTTATTCTCATTTAAAATATGTAGCTTTTAATAAATAATTATCTGAATCTTACACCCAAAGTTTTAATCTGATGTAAAATGCATAGAAGTCCATTATTGTATATAGTAACTCTTAAGTCTAATATACCCTAGTAAGCTATAGTACTTTTTCCTTTGGGAAGGTACCATCTGTGCAGTCTGCAATTCTGTAGATGAAAGATGTTGAATCTATTTAATTATTCTTGAAAAATAATTTGTTTCTGTGCATTTTTTTTCACCCTGCATCAAATTAAAGTTGATTACACTGATTAAGCATCATGAGGTGGAGGGTGGGTGGTTCCCTATTATTTTTTTTTTTGCTGGGAGTTTGCAACCCTATTAGTTAGGTTGCTTAATATTTCTGCTAAGTACTCTTTAAAATACCAGAATAGGGAGGATGGAGCAGGTTTAAGTTTATTAGATTGATCAGTGTTGCTGAACTATGAAATATTTTGGGCGCAGTGTATTTTTTACATACAGGTATAACAGAATAGCTTTAGTGTTGTTGTTTATTTAAACTAGAGTATGAACTTATACAAAATGCAGCAAGATATTAAAAAAAACAGTTTTATTGATTAAAAAACACACTATATCGGATTCATATTGGTATCGGCAGATATCCAAATTTATGATATCGGTATCGGATATAAAAAAAGTGGTATCGTGCCATCTCTAGTTCTTACACTTGCTGTGAGATTGTAGGAGGAGCTCTTTCATCCACCTCATTCGTTTCAGCCTCTGAGACAAAAGGTAGAAGAGCCAACTAAGATAAGGTTCATAAACCTTAAACCTTAAGCATCGTCTTTATCCTGTCTTCCTTCTCTCACCCCAACCGGTCGCAGCAGATGGCCCCGCCCCTCCCTGAGCCTGGTTCTGCCGGAGGTTTCTTCCTGTTAAAAGGGAGTTTTTCCTTCCCACTGTCGCCAAAGTGCTTGCTCATAGGGGGTCATATGATTGTTGGGTTTTTCTCTGTATGTATTATTGTAGGGTCTACCTTACAATATAAAGCACCTTGAGGCGACTGTTGTTGTGATTTGGTGCTGTATAAATAAAACTGAATTGAACCTGCTGCTGCTGCTGTTGCATGTGTGAGCTCTGGACTCCATCTGCATCCTTCAGGCTGCAGATGAAAAGTAGAATAATAAAAGAACAACTCTGTGCGGCTTTAGGATTTATTCTTTATTATTGTTTTGTGGGTTTTAATGAATCCTTACTGTACAAGTGCATTTTAAAACATGAAAATACGTGTAGAAAATCATATTATGGTCTGAGGTCAGCTTGACTGGATAATTTCACACTCGCCGTCCAGCGTTACGTCTCCCACTCGAGCCAACGGAGATCAGAAATGTTTAAAATCCGAGCTGAACTGAACGCAGCATTAATCACTGACTGTGACCAGGTGAAGTTCATTTTGAAGAGGCGGAGCACAAATATAAGCGCTTAGCACAGAGCTTCTGCTGACAGCATCTATCAGACTGTTACTGCTGACCTGTTGTAGCTGAACTGTGTTGCAGTTTGAGATTTAAACATGCTTGACCTGTTTCTCAGGTTAGTTTTGGTCTTTACTTGCTTAGTAGTTTAGTTTGTGTGTTTGTACTTATAGAGAACTTTGATCTTAACAGGGTTTCTTGGGTTTGCTTCCTGCTCTTCAGCAGAGCAGCTTGTTTCCCTACAATGATTCAAGGCAAGTGTGGGTCTTATTTGAGGTCTTCTGAAAGAATTCGATTAGCTAAAGTCTTCATTTCTTAACCTGTAACCTTAAAGCTTGGATTTTCTTTTTTTACATTTAAAATTCAATGAAACTGTCTTAAATCTGTGTTTAGTTTCGGATCAATTTGGTGATGACTGGACTTCTGATACTGGAGGGGTCGGGGCTAGCAGCTCCAGAGGTGGAGGGGATGGTGCTGGAGGCTTTTATGGATCCTCATTTCTTGGTGGTGTTTCTTGGGTTACTGCTCCTGCAGGAGGAGCCCTTTCTCTTGATTCTCAGAAATGGCTGCCATCCGAGTCTTTCCCTGACTTCAGTGGCTTGTTTACTCCCACCGTGCCACTGGGCATGGTCGCAGCACCTCCCATACTTCCTTCATCCTACATCATCCAGTCTGGGAATGGCTACCAGCGGGGAAGGGAAGCCCTTGCTTTCTCTAAATACTCTGATGATATAGTCGTTCCTTTTCTTCTGACACAGTATCCAGAGTTTTCCTGAGACTGAGTTTCAAGAGCCGCAGATCTGAGGTAAGGGGCTACTTGTAAGCAATCGCTTGGAAAATCAAAACCTGTGTAGTAATTTGTCTTTGTTTCTGCAGGTGATGCTGTGCAAGAACTGAAGTCTTCAAACATTAAACAAAAGACAAATTGCATTGACTGTCAATCATCTTTGTTTTAGATGTTTCAATGAGCTCTTAACTCTATGGACAATGAACCACAATTTGTAAACTACAATAATGTTCACTGAATGAAGGGTATTATGGCCTGGAAATAAATGCAGCAGGATAACTGGTTGCCAAAATTTTACTGCTAGTGAGCTGGAAATACACTCGTATATCTGCTGCTCCCAAAGTAACACACAAAATGGCTGGCATGAGTAAACCCACTAGATGTTTCTTATAAATAGCAAGAAGAAAGTTTTGATCCCTGAAACAAACTCCACAAACTTTCCTTTTCTCCCCCCACTCTCACCTGACATCAGGCGGCTTCAGAAGAAAAATGTTTTTTCTGATTTGGTGAACATAAAATTCCTGAATATAACCATCTTGCTACCTAACGTAACAGCTGACTGACAAACCTTACCAACATGCTATCTGCAACCACAACACTCATCAAGTTTGAGTTGAGCTAACATTAGCTGGTTTTGTTCAGTGTTGACGCTGTAAGGGTTCAGATGAGCAACCATAAATGTCCTATGTTGTTTTTAACACAACATTACCAAAGCTGTAGGATTTAAAAGATACCCTATATAAGACGTGAGAGATGATTTCAATACATATAATTGGTACAGATTTTATGTTGATTTGGGGTGGGGTTTTTTAAGCAAAATGTATTATTTCTACATTGTTTATGCTAACAAATGGATTATTATCATTGAGTTTTATATAGTTAACCTCATGTTTTAATTCAACAGTCCAGTGTTTGGGCCGTCACTTTATCTTTGTTGGTATAAGCCTCTGAACAAAAGCAAGTCTTGCAACTCCACAGCCGTCTGAAATGTCTGGAAAGACTTAAAATGGTGGTTAATTTGAAACATAATCTAAATTAAGTTTAAGTGTTCATCAAAACATAAGAATTGTATGTACAGAATCATCAGTCATATCTATGGGAGCTTGTTTCCTGCACTGAGGAAAACAAGTATAAGTCAAATGTTTTTTTTTTTTAAAATAAATTTTATGTTATCTCAGTTTTTTTTGTTTTTTTTTTGTTCCAAGTTATCTCAATATTTCAACTTAATATTTCATTAAGTCAAAATTCCACAATACTAACCTGAAAATTTGACATATTGACTGTAAAAAAAGAAAAAAAGCAGGCAGTATATAAACAATACAAGGTTAGGTTGAAAACCTCTTTCTCCTTGGAGGTTTGCACTCATTTGCTCCTAACTGTTCAGTAGATGAGTGAAACATTTCCAAGTTCCAAGCTAAATGCAGGATTTACCAGGTGTAGTTGATCACTGTAATTGCAACTAGAGCACAAATATAAAGCAAACAGCAAACACACACCAGTTAAAGCACAAACCTGCAACAGCGGCACCCATGTTTTTGCTCCCAACTTGCTGTAGATGAACTATGCTGCTTCTTGAGTTAGGCATGGGGCTCGAGCTTGTTTTAAAGTGAGTTGTGAAATTTAATTCTGTCTGATTTAGTAGTTTGTTTATCTACAGAGACTTTTTTTCACACAGGGTTTCCTGGATTTGTTTCCTGCTTTTCAGCAGTGGATCTTGTTTCCCTGTAACAATAAAAGGTAAGCTAATCCTTCAACTTCAGAATGCCTAGAAGCTTGAATTTAATTTGATTTCACAAGTTTGCATTTAGTTGAAATCTTTTAATTCAGGGCAAACTAGTCCAGATGTAACTGCCAGTACTAGAAGCGCTGGCACTAACCCTGGACATGAGAATGATACTGGAAGAGAAGTTGATTCTGCACCTGGAACTAATGGCTCTACTGGAGGAGAGGTTGGTTCTGGCCTTGGACCAAATGGTTCTACTGGAGGACAACTTGATTCTGGACCTGATAGCTCTCCTGGAGGGGAAGTTGGCTGTTGCAGCTCTGCAGGAGGCTGGTCCTTTGTCCCTGGCAGCTCCAATGGAGGTGGTGTTGGTCCTGGCTCTCGACCTGATGGCTCTACTGGGGGAGGGGTTGGCCCTGGCAACTCCAAAGGAGGTTGGTCCTTTAGCCCAGGAAGTTCCACTAGGGGAGGGGTTAGCCCTGGCAGCTCTGGAGGAAGTTGGTCTTTTAGCCCTGGGAGCTCCACTGGGGTAGGAGTTGGCCCTAGTAGCTCTGCAGGAGGCTGGTCCTTTGGCCCTGGGAGCTCCAGTGGAGGATGGGTTGGCCCTAGCAGCTCTCCAGGAGGCTGGTCCTTTGCTCTTGGTGGCCCCATTGGAGAGGTTCGCCCAACATGGGCTAATGGTTATGCATTCCTTGGTGGCGTTCCTTATCAAAATTATCCTCCAGTGAGTTCTTTCCTTTACCACCCATGGAACTGGATCCCACCACGTCCCTTCCCTGACTTCAATGCCTGGTCTACTTATGAGGTGCCACTAGGTATGGTTGTGCTGCCCCCTCAGGTACCTTCATTGCCTTCGTCCCATCTTGTCCAGGCTGGAACTGGCTACCAGCGAGGAAGAGAAGTGCTTTCTCACTCCAAATATTCTAATGTCTTGGGCCACCATCCTCTGAGTCCTGTACTGCCACACTACCCAAGAAGTGCGAGTGGATTTCAAGGTATAAAAGTCTAATGAGGTAACGTGCATGCCGTGAAGCCTTAATGACTAAAAGTCCTTTTAATTGACTGACATGTCCTCTTAATCTTGCAGGTGAAACGGAAGAGCCTGTGTCTGCTTTCAAGAAGCCTTTTGGATATGGAATAAAGACTTCATAAATCTAAATGTTCTGTGCATTTCATTGTCATTAAATGATATGTTTGTAACTGATATGTAACTGAGACTAGCTGATGTGGAAAGCAGAGAAACATAAGTTGAGGAAAATGAGACTGAATGGTAATGGTGTTTTCTGCATTAAAAATGCAGAAAACCTCTTGATTAAAAGCCAACTTGCAGTATGAGGGGATGATCTAACGTTGTGGTGGTAGTAGCTGACATGTTCAAATGGTTCAACAACCTTCAAATCCGTAAAGACAAGCAGAATGTTTTTCAAGTTTATTTTGATGTCACCAGTATTTGCAGTTTCAAAGACCGCTTTTAAAAAAAAAAAAAAAAAAAAAGTTAATGTGTTCCAGTCATTACCGAGAACTGAGGTCTAAGAACATGTTTAAAGGGAGAACCAAGAGTTGAGTCTTCATCTCTGGATTTGCGTAAGAGACGAGTATGTCTAAAGAAATTTGTCTCCTTACAGAGTCGAACAAAGGCTCTTTCCTTTGAGCACAAGTAACCCATTGCACTACAGAGCCACCGTATTTAAACATGCTGAGTTTGTTTAAAACTTACAGAATAAAGAACTTGAGAGATGTACATGGATGGTAGTGAAAATAACCAGAGTGCTGCTCACATGTTCCACAGTAGCACCATTGGTGGTGCTTGGGGGTGCTGTGAATGACCTTTCCTGAAGACTACCACGAGCTGTTTGGTCTTTTCCACATTTTGGAAGAGATTGTTTTTACAGATGGGTCACATCACTCCTGTAGTTGGCTTCATCATTCTTAGTGACGAGGCCCACTACAGTTGTATCCTCCACCAACTGGATGATGTGGTTAGTAATTTAGGTTGATGCACAGTCATGGGAAAACAGGGTGAAGGGCAGTGGGCTGAGCACACACCCATGGAGCCCCATTGCTCAGCGTGATGATCTTGTAGGTGTTACTGCTGACCCACACATCTGGGTCCTCCATAAAAATAAAATTCCAAATATTAATACTGTGTTAGTGATACTTAAACTGAATTTGAAGTCACACGAATTTAGTGATGAGACAGATAACTCTTGAACCAATGAGCTTGGGCACAAAAGACAGAAGTTTTATCCACTACACTACAAATACAGCTTTTAAGCTGACAGTCCATCCATTCTCTTCCGCTTATCCAATTTAGGGTGATGGGGTGTCGTGGGGAGGCTGGGGCCTATCCCAGCTGCCAGGTCACCAGTCTATCGCAGGGCTAACAGAGAGAGACAGGTCATTCAACCTCACAGTTACACCTACGGACAATTTATATATATATATTTATATATTTATATATTTAATTTATATATGTATATACCAGGGCTACTTTTAGATTAACCATTTTATATTTTGCTTGTTGCACGTTAGAGAGACAGGTGAATTCAACCTCACACCAGTTACACATGTGACGGACAATAAAGGTGATTTGATTTGATTTGATTTGATTTAGAACCATCAATTAACCTAACCCCACTCATTGCATGTCTTTGGACTCTGTGAGGAAGGCGGAGTACACAGAGACGGCATGAAAACTCCACACAGAAAGGCCCCAGCCAGTTGGTGGATTCATATTCAGGACTCGGGCAACAGCCCTAACCACCGCGCCACCTTGCTGCCCTAAGCTTATAGTCATACTAGAAAAAATTGTAACCCAGTGTAATTTTTCTTACAGCTGCGTGGTGCTGATGCACAGCAACAGAGGCTAGGGTGGACTTGACCTGCTAAGGGAAAGCTGGTAGGGATCTAGGGTTGGAGTGACCATGTTTCATGACTCCAAAACCAAATGAAAACATTCAAGATAGTTGACCATGAGAGGCTCATCATGCAACTGATCAGTATGGCTAAAAAGAAAAAAGTGGCAGGTATAAGAGGCGGCTAATCACGACATGTTACAGGAGTTCAGACAGAGTATTGTATACAATTACAAACTAGCTAGGTGTCAATAGAAAATTGTACTTAGTAGTCAGTATAATCTTTTAATGATATAAGTTTCCATATATGCTTAGAGGTGTATAATCGATTGTGTAGTGATAGGATGTGTGATCTTTAGTAGGCTGCAAAGGCTTTGTGTGCATTCCAGAGTGTTCTGGCTTTCACACCCACATCCTGGGAGCATGGGAGAGGTCGTACCTTCTCTTATTGTTTTATGATAGGATAAACGTATCTATGTCTGTTTTTAGCTAAGTGCCTTTTGTTTAGATGAACTGTTGGACTTCCAGACCAGCAGGTTTAGGGAAGTCTTTATGGGGTCACACTCTGCCCCCCTCACTTCTGTGCGAGTGCTGTGGCTGCCCTTGCTTGCAAGTAACTAACTGCAGTGTGTGTTTCTCCCCTCTGATTCGAAGCTGAAGAAGTGTCTTAGAATACATCTCTTGACACTAGGCTTAATGTTAATGTGGAAGTCAGAGGTCCCACTTATTCCATTCTAGGAATAAATAGGAGCTCAGGATGGTTCTTCTTCTTCTTTATATTATTTATTGGCAGTTGGCAAACAGCAAAATGGTGCATTACTGCCACCAACTGGTGTGGAATGTGGACGGAAATGTCAACAAAATAAATAAATACATTTTTACAAAGAAATTAAACCTCCCAAACAAATGAGTCTGCCTTAAAAACCAAATATGGCCTGATCACTTTCACTTCTTGAGTTCTTATAAATAAATCAACCAAGTCCAGTTTCACTTTCATATCTCCAAGCTTTTCAATCAGTTGTCTTCTTTCTGCATCATATTTCTGACAATGCATTAAAACATTTTGCTTCTTCTTCTTCTCTGTTGCAGTCAAACTTGCCTGTACATGCTTCAGTATTGTTCAAATTCCAAGCTAAAATGAATGCATCATTGACTGGGGCGTGATGGGCACCAGGTGAAGTGAATGAATTTAACGAGAGCTGAGAGCATGTGGAGCGCCAATATAAGCCATGCATCTGCTGCTAGCTTGTCAATGGACATTGATTTGATCTGTAAGCAGCCAGCAGCTTGTTGGTACTGACCTGCTGTAGCTGACTTGTGCTCCCTTTTGAGGCTTAATCATGTTGCTTGATGTTATTCTGAGGTTAGTTGTGCTGTTTGATGATAGATTTTGTTTTGTAATGTAAGTTTTTATACAAAATATGTTATATCTTTAACAGGGTTTCCTGGATTTGCTTCCTCTTTTTTGGCCGAGGTGCTTGTTTGCCTGTTTTCGTTAAAGGTAAGTCTTCATGTTTAACCTCAAGAGAGTTTGTCTTGGAGTTGTCTAGCTAGCTGTAGCAGGACTGAACATGTGTGTGTCAGAAAACTGTAGTTCTATACTTGACTGAAAAGCTCCGTCAGCTAAACCAAGTAATGAAAGGGTTTTCTTTCAATGTTACTCAGAGCAAAATGTTCAAGAGCTTCATTGCAACTTGACTTTTCAAGCTCAGTTTCAGTGAAACTTATTTCTGGTTTCAGGTCAGTCTGGTAGCACCGGAAGGTTAGGCCACCTTGGCTGGGTCCCAGGTACTGGAGGGGTTGGTGCTGTCAGATGGGTCCCTGGAACTGGATTGCTTGGGGGTGGTAGCTCTGGATCTCTAAGAGTTGGTACTGGTGACTGGACCTTTGGTGCTGGCAGATCTGCTGCTTTAAATGTTGGCACAACTGGGGTTGGTCGTGATAGCTCTGTTACTGCAGGGCTTGGTGCTGGCAGCTCTGGTATTAAAAGGGTTGGTGCTGGTAGCTTTAGTACTAGTGGGGTTGACGTTGGCAGTTCTGTTACTGCAGGCGTCGGTGCTGGCACCTCTGGAGGGGCTGGAACCGTTAGCGTCAGTGCTGGCAGCTCTGGAAGGGTTGGGTCTGTTGGGGCTGGCAGCTCTAGCTCTGGAAGGGTTGGGTCCGTTGGGGCTGGCAGCTCTAGCTCTGGAAGGGTTGGGTCCGTTGGAGCTGGCAGCTCTGGCTCTGGAGGGGTTGGTATTGGTGGCTTTACTGGATCCTCATATTTTGCTGAATTTCCATTGGTAAATGATCCTGCAGGGGGAGCTCCTTCCTCCTTTGACCAACGGAACTGGATGTCACCTCAGACCTCCCCTGACTTTAATGCCTGGTATGCCTATCACATGCCACTTGGCATGTTTATGGCTCCTCCTGCATTGCCTTCATCCTACATCATCCAGAACGGCAATGGCTACCAGCGAGGAAGAGAAGCCTTTTCTTACTCAAAATACACTGATGATGTCTACAGCCCCTTTCCTCTGAGCCCTGTGCTGCCACGCAATCCAGAAAGTGTCCCAGTGGCTGATTCTCAAAGGGTAAAGGTTTGAGGTAAGGAACTGTTGAGAAGCAACTGAAGCTTAAGTTTGGAGAAACCTGTGTAGTGACTGTTTTGTTCATGCAGGTCAACTTGATCAGCTGAGCCCGGGCCCTCCATGCATCATGTGATCATTAAAAGAACTATAACAACAAAATGTTCTCCTTGAGTGTTTTACTGGCCAATGAGTCATTCGGTCAGCTTTGAGTTTTTGTGGACAATGTCAGACACTGAGGTTTATATATTCAGCATAGCCGGACTTAACTTTAACTGGTTAAACTTGACACAACTTAAAATCTAAGTCAGAGATGATGGGTATCAACTTTGATCGTGGCTCAAGAGTTGGGAGTTCGCCTTGTAATCGGAAGGTTACCGGTTCGAGCCCCGGCTCGGACAGTCTCGGTCGTTGTGTCCTTGGACAAGACACTTCACCCGTTGCCTACTGGTGGTGGTCAGAGGGCCCGGTGGCGCCAGTGTCCGGCAGCCTCGCCTCTGTCAGTGCGCCCCAGGGTGGCTGTGGCTATCACCTGTGTGTGAATGACTGGATGTGTAAAGCGCTTTGGGGTCCTTAGGGACTAGAAAGCGCTATATAAATGCAGGCCATTTGTTTAAGCTGGCCTTTGTGTATGGTCACAAAGGTTGTCTTGTAGGTCATGTGATGAAGGATGATGAAAAGCATAATGGAGTAAAAGGCAACACTATAGCAAATGACAATGCTGCAGGAAGTGTTTACAGTGGACACTTCTTTCTCACTGCACTCAGTGCTGCTGTTCATTTCTGTGGTGATTGCTGCACACTATTCTGCAAAAGGCATCTATTTAAACAAGCAGCACTAATATTAACCACCTAAGTGGTTCTGCTCAGGGTCTAGTCACTGACTGAACAGGTATTCTTCATCTGTGTTCTAGCAGCTGAGGAAGTGTAAAACTGATTTGGTGTACAATTAGTTTGGTGTCGGAGGATTAAATGCCCGGTCTAGTGAAATCCAGCCTCTAATAATTTTGTGGGTGGGGTGTTTTTTTTTTTTGTTTTGTTTTGTTTTCCCCTTTTAGCTAAGATGCAGTTTCATAACTTGTACCCATTAAAATGTCTTGTATCCGGCATTAGTTACAATAGTAATTTATCCAGGTAAGAGCCACTTTTGTGACATAAAGCTTAATGTAGCTTGCTAACCCATTAATCTCAATTTGTCATGTGTCGCTTAGGTTATTGCAGCTTCGGTTTATAAAATGCATTCACTAAAAACATCTATTGCTTTTGGACTCGGATTTTAATTGGATTAAATTAAAGCAGTAAAATCAGGATCAAACTGTGTCAAAAGCCAAAGAAGAAACATGAAATCTTTAAATCTACAGTTTGTGTTACTGAGCAGTCTTTACCTTTAAATATAACCTTCTTCCTCTCCTGTCCTGCCTTCCTTTTGTCTGTCTTATCTAAAATACTGTGTAACAAACTGCATGCAGTTTGTTTGCTAATGGACACAATTGCCACTTAAAACATTACTTTATGTTCACTCCTCTTTAGTAGCACTGGGTAAACACTGAAGTACTTTAACATCCATAAACACTCTAAATGAACCTGAAGCAACAAGCCTATGTGAAAATGTAAGAAAGTACAGATATTTGTGTGAAAATGTAGGGAGTAAAAGTAAAAAGTTGCCAAGAAAATAAATATTTGGTACAGAAAATTCTACTGAAGTTCATTAACAAATATTTGTACTTTGTTACTTCCCACAAAAATCTATATTTGTTCGAGAGAAAAGCAGGAACATAGAAGGGCAGGTTAACAGGCAAAGGAAGACTTTATGGCAGAGTGGAGATGCCTGAGGAAACCATACAAAACAGGAAGCAGCTGACTTAAGACACAGAAAACAAAAGGAAGCCGGGAGAATACAGTTAACAGTAATAAAACATAACTAGAACTGAAGACTTAAAATAGCGAGAATAACTCAAAGGTACTGAAAATACTCAACCAACAACTTTAACCAGACCCCAAATCCCAAAGTCAAACCATGGACAATGACAAAGCTACAGTGTGCAAAGTTTTAACAGATGTCAGCAGCTTGCAGAATTCTGTTTAATTACCTCCACAAACTCATTTGCATGATCCTAGCTACAGTGGCTGCTATAGTACAAACATGTTCGTCAGCCAGGAGAGATGAAAAACATTTAAACTGTAGAAGGCAGTCAGTCTGCTGTTTACCTCAGCTTTCAATGCCGGGTGAGAAGCAGTTAAACTGTTTGTCAGAGGGAAAGTGTGACCTTTAGGACACTGGAGCCAAACATTAGCTGGTATAATGTTAGCTTATAACTGACTGTTATTGTTGTTTAGCTCTTTCAGCTTTCCGGAGATGAGAGGGTCACATGTCTGACCTGCTGACAATAACTGTGACAATACCAGGAATAAGAGAGCATGTTTTTATGTGTTGGAGCTCTGACTTGAAGAAGATTAAGATGACAGTGGTGCTCTTTCCTGGTGTTGTTTTTTTTTTTTTTTTTTTGGTGAAGGGTATAAAATGTAGGTATGATCCTTCATGTCCTGAGTCTGAAGGTACAGAAGTGAATCTTTTTTTTTTTTTGTCTGTCCCATTTGGTTCTTTAGCCGTCAGAATTGTCTGAAGACCAACAAGGAGACCCAATGGATTTACTTTGCCAAATGGATCATCACAGCCTTGCCGTATTGGTCCATTTGATCAACCTTTGTTGTTATTATTTATTTTATTTTATTTTCAGTTGTTACAGACGGGACAGACATGACTGAGGGATAGGAAAGGGAGAAAGAAAGATGAAGGAAAAGAAAAACAGAAGGGAAAAGGGGCAGTGAGAAAGGGCACTTAAAAAGAGAAGAGAAAAAAAAGGAAAAGAAAAATCTCCTGGATCACCTGTTGAGAGAAAAAGAAGAGAAAACAAGCAAAAAAAACCAAAAAAAAACCCAGTAACATACTAAACACAACACCATCACATTAATCTAGCTAAGTGTAAACAGCAGTAAATACTAAATATTGAATGTTGTTGTGTAGCACGCAGGACCGACAGCGCACATTGTGCTTGGGAATAGCAGCCAATAAGGGTGTAGTTTATGTCTATGGACAGTGAGCACCTGTGTGCACACCTGTGTGGATCAGCGCGCTTGTATTCAAAAGGTTTCCCCATGTAACGATCTGCTAGAGGGTGTGGAGGCCCATAGCCCCGTCCCCCAGGGCATGAAGCAGGCATGGAGGAGATCCAGGCTCCAGACATCCAGAGGCCCCAGAGTGTGAGAGCCCAAGGAGGACCACCGGAGGGGCATCCGTGAATCTAAATGTACCTTCACACGAACACCTGTGACTTCTCCTTCTCTTTTGACTTACACTGTATATCTCCGCTCTCTAGCACCACATATGTAAAACACCATTAGTTGCAAAGCAGATGTTCGTCCCCTCCACTGTATTCAGATATAGTGGGGGAACATGGTGGCTTCCACAAACCCACCGCTATGTATTCTTAATAGATTTATTATAAGTTTATGAGAATGCATCAGTTTATTGGAAGAAGTAATTAGACACAAATCTATGTATATTTATGAGTACAGTATCCTTTTTTCTATTAAATTATCTCATAACATTACTGACTGTACATTTTAATTATTTTCTTTTGCAGCCAGAACTCAGCATACTGTTGTAATATGAAGAATGCAGAAGAAACAAATCAAATCTACTTGATTCTTTTCTAATTCAAAGCGCTCAGATTTTGAACCCATTTTGAAATTGCAGTTTCTCTATTGTTGAATTTGTTTCTTCTCTTTATGTTTTGCCTCCATGTAATTATATGTGTTGTTCAGTGCTAACACTTGAATACCTCAGAGAGGACGAACACTGTTAATCTTCTCTGCCGATCGGCCCGACTGTCATTAAAACGCCAGCATTCGCACCGAGTGACTTCAGAGAGCGAATGAAAGGAGACGCCTGCACAATCCTGGCCTTCTTCTCCTCGAGATGAAAGAGAGTGTGTGTCAGAGAGAGCTCTTAAGTATGGTTGTGTCTGTTGTCTGTTTCTCTGTGTGACCTTTCACCTCTGCTGCTGCTGCTGTGGCTGCAGCCACATTTCTACATGTGGAACAAAAGCTTCAAACAGGGGAAGCAAGTGCAATACTGAGAGCTGTTCCTGTTCATTATTTAACAAAATGTCATCAAAGGAGGCACTAAGCTGAACAATGAGGTGTGCAAGACAGACCGAGGTGTCGTAGCCACGTGTTCATTATGTTCAGACAAACATGTTAAACATAAGCATCGTGTTGTGTGTTTGAGTGCACAGAGCTCTGAATGTAATGTGTACAGCAACACGTCCACAACTGACACCTCGAATCAGCGTTAAAGCTGCAGTCATTCCTGTAATCTGTCCTGCTTGTTGTTCACCTTTTCTATTCTATTCTATTCTATTCTATTCTATTCTATTCTTTAAGGGCAAGCACAGGGGCAGATTTCAGGGGAGCATGTCTTTTCCCAACCCATACAATAAAAACAGAAGCAGAGGAATTCATTAGAAACAAGTGTAACATTCCTCAACATGAGTGTAGCTCTGACAGAGGAGGGTATTTGCTTCATTTCGAGTCCACGAACAGACAACAATCTCAACCGTTCCTGTTCCCTGACTTGCATCCTTCATCATTCATGCACTGGGTCTATGTGGCCTGTATTTAGTGGTGGTGTTTTTAAACTACAGCGTGCTGGAGACGATGTAACTCACAGTTTGGCTGACGTGGCAATAACTGTTTTATTAGTTATTGCAGTGATGCTAGCTTTTTCTTTAATGCTTGAAGGTTAAGATGACAACAGCTCAGCAGATGAAGATGGATCATTTAGAAACAATCAGAGCAGGAAAGTGACAAAGAAGCTCGGATTTATCATTCTTCATTCATATGCAGGTCTGTAAACATTTTTTTTACTTTCAAAATTGTAAGTAAGTAAAATTTTATTTATATAGCACCTTTCAAGACAAAGATCAAAGTGCTTCGCAAAGAAATACCAGGACATTTAAAACAAAACAGACAAAAGTTAATCAAACACAGTTCCAAAAAGATGAGTTTATAGTTATTTTTAAAAGAGACTACTGAGTCCACAGATCTTTAGCTCAGAGGGAGAGAGCTCCACAGTCTGTGGGCCACAGTGGCAAACGCCTCGTGTGCTGATCACATGACCTCACACAGGGCTGTAGAAGTTCAATAATGTAAGCTGGTGCTGGTCCACGAAGAGCTCTAAAAGTCAGAACCAGAATCTTTAAATGGACTCTGAGTTCAATGGGGAGCCACTGCAGCTGTATTAGCAACAGCGCCACCTGTGAGTGCACATGAGAAGCCTTTCTGCAGCGTTTTGAACGACCTGCAGACATTCCAGGAAGTTTTTGCTTAGACATGTAAACAGTGAATTACAGTAATGCAAATGTGATGAGATGAATGCATGTGTGACAATCTCCAGTTCAGTGCGAGATACAATAGGACTTAATTTAGCAATGTTTCAGAAGTGATAAAAGCAGGACCGAACCAGAGATTTGACATGAACATCCAAAATGAGGCGGAGTCAAAAGTTACCCCAAAGTTTCTGATAGACGATTTCACAAAAGGGGCCAAGAGCTTTCATGATCTTAGGCACAAATCTGTCAGGAGCACATACACATGCTTCAGTTTTTCCTTCATGAAGTTGGAGAACGTTGTCAGCCATCCAACCTTTAATGGGGTCTAAGAACTTATTCAGGATCTGCAGCTTAAAAACATCTTGGGGCTTAAAAAAAAAACATAATTGAATGTCATCAGCATAGCAGTGATAGCAAATGTCCTCAAAGGGGTTCAAAATATGCTGAAGAGGAAGTAGATCTATTAGAAACAATAAGGGCCCCAATACAGAACCTTGTGGCACACCATAGGTGAGAGAAGTGGAAGATGACTGTACGTAGAAACTCACTCAAGCCACATGTAATATTTCAGTCTGGGCTGACTGATGTTCATCAGGTAGAAAAAGCAGCAGTTTTATAAAAGAGTGAAACCATAATGGCAAAAATAGATTTCTATGTATTTGCTGTTAATAACCTGACAAGTTTGTGGTTAATATGATTTTTGATTTTCAGCTTGTATATGTTTCTGAGAGATGGTCCACACTTTCATCGCCATGCTGGACCCTGGTGTGCCGGGATTGGCTGCTCTGTGTCTGTCAGTAACAGTCAGAACAACAAACATGGTGAAATGTCTGCAGCGATTTCTTCTCCTCTGAGTTCAGTTTGTTCTCCCGGTGAGACAGACACCTCTCACCTCTCCAGAGGAGACCCGAGCAGGCTGCCTCAGACCACTCAAACTTCCTTTCTCAGGTCTCTCTGTGACCTTCGTCCTCATCTCCTCCTCTCTGGCAGGACTCTGAATGCTAATCAGCTCTGACCTCTCCATCTGGATCCACTCAACATCACAGCGCTCCACCTGTTCCACATCTCCACCCAGGGAGGTGACATTGAAGCCAGAGTTGAGTTTGGTTGTTGAATTTCTTTTTTATAACTTTTTTGATGAAAATATGCGTTTTTTCCTTCATTTTCATTATTTTGGGAGCGTGGTGAAGCTGCTGCCTTCACCTTTGTCCTACATTTAACATTAAAGTCACTGACGCGTTCCTGTGCAGTAAAACGACAGGCTGGCTCTTCCTCACCTCCTGTTGTGAAGGAGATTTATCTGAAGTACTGACATTAATCCTGGACTGACTCAAAGCTTCAAACAGCAACATGACAGTAACTTTAAAGTGCAACTATTCTGCTCATTTTCATTCTTGGACTGTGCTAGAGGAGCTTTGCATGATTCGTGGTTTGAAATAATCCTTCTTTATCTCACAGACAGAAAAGAAGGTTTTCCGTCTCTGTGACAACATTCAGATCCAAGAGTTTAGGGCAGTCTGCAGAGCTTTGGCTCAGCTCACCGACAACCAGCAGGCCAAAGCTTTCCAGAAAACTCCATTGTGGAAACGCTCATCTGAGCTTTTGTTCAGCTTCATGTTCAATTTGCATGTACAAACTCCATCAGCCTGCAATTACCTGAAGGGCCAATTAGATGCCAAAATTAATGATGTAATTGTTATTAATGATCTGTCCTCCATCTTTAACATATCAAAGGGAGGCTCAGTCAGTGGGTCTGAACACTCACATCAAACAGCTCTAATGGAAAATCAATCTGTGGGCATCGAGTACAAGTCAGGGCTTTGGTTAAAATTCAAACCAGCATCGATATCCATGCGTTTAAGGTCATTTTTATTACATCACACAAAACTTTATTAGTTTATGTGTGATGATGTGTGCCATCCAGACAGAGTGTCACTAACCAGAGCAGAAAACAATCAGGACGGATTTTCCCCTCATTCCCGACATTCAGCCCGTTAGCTTGGTGCCATTTAAAGTCTCTGACAGACAATCCTCATGTTCCTGGGATATTTAACCTTATATGTGTCTGTTATTAAGTGCACAGTGTTGTTGTTCAGCAGCTGCAGATTCAAACAAAGATGAAGGATTCTTGAACAAATGCTGGAGTTTGATTAAATTGATCTACTTAAGGAAAGAAGTACCTTTAAAGAGTTATCGGTTTAACCGTGAGAGAAAAAACCTGTGAAGGTTACTATAAACACAATTTTACATTTTACTATAAACTGAAAACTCAGTGACACAAAAATCTTTTCACAGTGCTGATGTAAACTCACACGGGATGAATTATTTTAAAGCTTGTTTATCACTTTTCTTTTTGCAGAGAAAAAAAAGTCATAAACATGTAAATTGTGTCTGTTTCACTTATTTCATTACAAACCCCCCTGAATCCCTGCATGGACTGTAATACACAAACACATCCTCAGTGCAGTGTCCGAAATACCAGACACCAAAATATGGCAGTAAGAGTATATGTCATTGTGTCGTGGTAGCAGCAACTGACTGGTTGTTGGTCTGTGTGATCAATCATGAAGTTGAACATTGACATCAGGATTTAGAAGAATAAACTCAGTGAGCATGAAGCAGGACGAGGTTTGTTTTTTAAAATTCAGATTTGAGGAGAAATCCAACAAATGTGTGGTGAGAACATCAAACACAGCACTGCCTGTTTGGCTCAATGGATCATTTTGGATTTGTGATTTTTGCCAGATCTTCTCGAGCTTCAGGTGGTGGAAGGGAAAGTACCAGAGGAACCAGAGCTGTGGAGGTTTGGTCCAAATGAAAGAGAGTCGAAGTGAGTCTCAAGCAAAGACTTTAATGTATGAAGAGTGTTAACAGGAAACGGTAAGGCGGTCCAAAGACTCGGACAAACTCTGTCATCTCTGTTTTTACGTGCAGACGTTGGAATATTGGGGATGAGCAGAGCAGAGCTCAGAGTGACAAACATAGGACGACCTGCCTTCCATCGGGAGGTCTGAGCTCCACAGCAGGTCCCAGCCGCCGCTGAAGACCACGATGATGATGATGATGATGATGATAATGAGTATCCGTTTTTTTACATCCTCTCAAATGTTTGATGGGAAAAATCGTCCACACTGAAACGATCTGACAACAGGAAAAAATCCTCTCCTCTCGTTTAAAGTTACAAGCAGAAGGTCAAAGGTCAACCCCGGTCGCTCACAGGTCCTGGACTTGACCCGGGATCGCGTAACAGTCTGCCGGTGCATCGTGTCCAAAGGGCATCATGTCCAGAGAGATCTCGGCCTCGCACTCGTGCCGCAGGATGGCGGGCAGCAGCAAGTTCCGGCGGTTCCGGGAATCACCGGAAGTGGCCGAAACTTTATCGAAGTCGCGCTCGAGTTCCGCCGGCGCGGCGCACGCTTCCTTCTGCAGGGTGGTGTCATGGTGGTAGGACGCCAGCTCGTTGCTGAAGTCCACCGCCTCCACCGCCGAGGTGGCGCAGTAGCGGCTGCAGCCCAGGATGGTGGAGAAGGCCTTCCGGAAGTCGGCGTTGAAGGCGTAGATGACCGGGTTCAGGGACGAGTTGGCCCAGCCGAACCACACGAACACGCTGAACGTGGTGTCGCTGACGCACGGCGGCGCGCGCAGGCGCTCCAGGCGGCAGAACGGAACCATGCAGTTGAGCACGAAGAACGGCAGCCAGCAGAACACGAACACGCCCATGATGACCGACAGCGTCTTCAGCACTTTGGTCTCGCGGCGGAAGGAAGTCTTCAGCGAGCTCTCCTCGTGCGCAGAGGCGCGGCGCCGCCGGTGTGCCGCGCGGCAGCCCCTCTCCAACGAGGAGATCCGCCGGATCTGCGTGCGCGCGATGCGGAAGATGCGCGTGTACGTGCCCACCATGATGAGGACGGGGATGTAGAAGCTGATGAGGGAGGAGGAGATGGCGTAGGTGCGGTTCAGGCTCGCGTTGCAGTCCCCCGGGTCCGTGGCGTTCTGCGCGCCCGCGCGGTGCCAGTTGAGCTGCACGGGGATGAAGGAGATAAGCACAGACAGCGTCCACGCCACGCCGATCATCACGCACGCGAACCTGCGCGTCATCCTGCGCTCGTAGCGGAACGGGCTGGAGATGGCCCAGTAGCGGTCCATGCTGATGATGCACAGGTGGAGGATGGAGGCCGTGGAGCACATGATGTCGAACGCCACCCACGTGTCGCAGAAGCGGCCGAACAGCCAGACACCGGCCACCTCGGACACGGCCCTCCACGGCATCACGAGCACGGCCACGAACAGGTCGGACACGGCCAAAGAGATGACGAAGGCATTAGTGACTTTGGAGCGCAGGTGGCGGAACTTGATGACGGCGGCGCACACCAGCGCGTTCCCCAGAAGCGTGGACACGATCAGGACGCACAGGACGCATCCGGTGAGCGCGCGGAGGCTGAGGTCGCTCCCGTGCGCGGGGCTGTCCGCTGCCGCCGTGACCACCGGGTGCTGGCTCTGGTCCTGCCGCTGGTTCCGCGTGTCGTTGTAAAAAGTCTCCATGGACACTAAGAGGGTCCCTCCCTCCCTCAGGTATACTCAATCCACGGGAGCTCAGAGCACTCCAACACTTAATAGCACACGTGAAACGCACACGTCAAATGTTTCGGTCTGTAAAAAAACAAACAAAAAATCACCTCCAGGCTGAAGTGAAACATCTGGACTGAAGCGTGGAAAGTCCACGCGGAGCTCGTTTGCTTCAGTTTCTTTATGTTTTTAATGTGCCAAAGACGTCACGAGAGCAGACACTTCCACTCACTGTTTAACAAACTTTGGAAACTGCAGTTTCATTAACGAGTGATCCGGTTCTCAGGAGCAGACCCACGCACCATCTGGACACTTCTCCAACCGTTATAGGGCTAACAGGTAGACAGAAGCACCAGCTGACCCGGCGTGTGTGTCCCACTGTGGGAGGGTACCTGCATAGAGCCACATCCAGACTCGCCACAGACACTCCAGCCGAGCCCGGACCCCCCTGCTGCGCCTGCCCACACCTGTCTGTGCCGGTGAGGGTCTCTCAGGTGTCCGTCTGCGTTGCCTGTAATGGACCCGTGACCCGCCTCCGCCCGGGGATCAGCTGGGGCAGTAATTCGGTTCTGTGTCGGTTTCTTTGACTGAAATCTGAAGGTTTCCCGCGGTCTTCATGCTCAGGTGTGTCTGATGCGGATCCACAGCAGCTTCTTTCAGGGAAAGAGCTCCTGGGAGTGAGGAGGAGGAGGTGCAGATCCTCGCAGCTGCAGTGCGAGCGCACACACGGACCCGCACGTTTAATGAAGGTGAGTCTGAACTGAGCTTTTCTGTCTGCAGGTCGTGAAACAGTTTGTTTAGACTTCCTCGCTGTGTGTCGCTCTCGGTCCTGCACAGCTTCAGACTGTCTGCAGACTGAAGCCTCACAGCTCTGTGATTTAGAGCCTTATAGATAAAACTGCTTTTCCAGCTGCTCTCTGTGACCTCCAGCGTTCATAAGAGTTCACTTTTCAAAACTATAAATATATAAATAGCTTTAAAGTAAAACATTATCAGCGGATTATAGAAAAAAAAGTTTATCATAACAGACAAATAAAAACTAACTTACAGGTTTCCGATGAGTGACGCTGAACTCGTTTCTTTTATATTTTTTGGGCGCGATAATTAAAACAAAGCGTTATAAACGCGTGTTGTTCATTCTTTTATTTGTTTTTCATTTACATATAAAAGTCATTTAAATATTTTGCATGTACAGAGGCTGAATTCTGGAGAATGTTTTTTACTTTTATGGCCATTTTTGGATTGTTGTTAATAATGAGCACCATAATAATAAAGTATGGGGCACTGCGATGAGCCGTAACCTGAACTTTAACCTCTGTCACAAATGAAAACGATACAGTTCTCAAACGATATGAAATATCGGAGATGTCTTCACTCATGAACACCTCTGATGGTCAGTGTGTTCCACCAGCAGCACAGCGATCAATAGATTAGTTATCAATTATTTATCCAGATATTACGAAGAAAACAGCAGAAGCTGGAAACATGATCAGGTGTTCAGTTTTTAAGAGTTTGAGCTCGTGAAGTCATTGAAGCTGTCAGGTGTCTCAAAGGCAGTGAAACTCTGCCCTCTGGTGGACACACGTCACCATCACAGCCTGGCTTCCTGTTTCCTGTGTTGCTGTCAGAGTTTTCACAGGTTTCTGGGAGTCCTCGGAGATGCTTCTGCCTGTGAGGCGGGTTTAAACGTCACAGGAAACGATCACAAACGGAACATGGCGCACATCAGAGGACGGAAATAAACGAAGAAGACACAGCCCGAGTCCACTGGGGGCTTCAAATCATTCTAACAGAACTATAGAAGTTGTGAAGAGTAGGAATATTTTACTGCTATTATTTGCTGCTATTTCTATAATCATCATTACCATTTCATTATTAATAGTGATGTTGCATCCAGATGCATTCAGATGTTCAAATATATTGGTATTATATTAGTCTTTATTACAAGTCCAGTAAGAACCACTTTAAACTGTTGAGTTGAATCTATAATCTTAAATGTTTCTGTGTAGACTGCAGGGATAGGAAATATACTCTGTGTAAAGACAGGAAGTTACATGTTTTTGAAGTTGCATGTTTTGCAGGAAGTGAAACTGAAAGCAGAGTCTGAGTGCAACCTAAGAGCAGGTTATTTTATTATGCATTTATATCTTTGGATTAAGCTTTTAGTAGAGGCTTTTGATTAAAACATTTATTCAGTAGATTACATATATAGTTCCAGTTAGGTTATTACATGTAAGGATGAGCCTCTGTTCTGGTGAAAGGTCAGAGGTGCAACGGGTGAGATGAGGGAGCATTTAAGGACGAGACACATATACACACACATATAGTTTCAGTTGTGGACGGGCTGGCCTTCGGTCTGGTGGAAAGGTTACAAGGTGTAGCTGATGAAGTGGAGGGTGAAATAAAGGACAGCACACACACACACCCACAGATTAGTTAGACTCATTTATATAGGTAAGAGTTTAATCATGTTTTGCTATAACTGCAAAGTTGGGGTGCGTACGTGTTAGTCTGTTCCAGGAAGTACACCAGATGTCCCAGAGATAAGCGACAGCGAAGGCGAGGTGACAGGAAGCACCTGGGTTCGAGCCGAAGACAATGTTCTTTTTAAACTATGTTAAAAGTTGTCAACAGAACGGTTGTGGTTTTGGAGTGACGTATGCTGTATTGAGTCTGCCTGCCAACAGAAGAGGGGGCTGTACTATTCTCACCCCTATAAAGTTTTTGTTCTGACTATTGTAAGATAGTTCAACACTGATTGGGCTGTTGGACTCCACATGTGTACATTAAAATGTCGTCTAATTGCACCAGGCCGGGTCAGTGGTTATTTTTGGATTCCTCCTCAATATTAGAACCTTAACAAAGTAAAATAAAATGTTTAATCTTGTTGTTAAATTTTCTTTTTATTCTTGCTGTTCACTACTGAGAAAATATTCTACTTTATGTACAAAAGTAATTCAGTGAACTTTGGTTCACGGTGGGAGAACCTGGGTTTCTGAGTATAGAGTGTGGAGAGTGTAAGCGTCAGTTAATGTCAGTGTCTGTGTATCCACACATTGTTCCAGCATAAGGCAAAGTTATGGCAAAGATGATTTTAAATGATCGACACCAGAATAAACAATCCATCGATTTCATATCAGTTTCACAAAAACTACAATTCACATTAACATCAGCTCTGAGTCTGTGCACGCTCGGGTTCGTTGGATCGAACCTGTGAAGGTAAAAGAAACTTCCTTTACTTTGTTGGTCAGACAGAACTTTGGTTTAAAGGCAGACTTTGTCCAACAGATGTTTTCCACAGAGCAGTGTGGCTGAGAAGAGTGTGGACGGGTGCAGTCTGGAAGACACGGGTCCGGACTGTCCGGCTCTTCATTTCCAGAAGCCTGAGGAGGTGGAGGCTGGGCTCTGTTTCCTGTGACACCTCTGAGAAGTGAAAACGGGCCTGAGGCTACAGCATCAACAACAACCCTGAACTCCTTCACAGAAACAGGAATTTCATTTTTATGGCAGAGGGAAATTTAGCACAAGTAAACAGGTTCCCTTCTTCATTACTGTCAGAATGTTTCATCCGACCAGTTCTGGAATAAAATGGATGTTTTTGTAAAGAGTATAGCTGTTGTTCTATATAAAGCATTTATGTGGGCTAAACTCATGTTTATATCTGTTTATGAAAAGATGATCATTTCAGTGGAATTCTGTAAAGCTTGTAAATGCAGAGCAAAATAAAATCAAGGAATAAAATTCCATAAGGAAGTTTGGATCGTTAAGTAATTGTTTATTCGAGGAATTTTGAAAGTGTCATCTAAGAAAAGTGAGTCCAGCTGTCCCGTCATCATTCATGGAGACGTTGGTCCACACAGAGCGAGCAGAGCTCGGCCTGCAGGTCTGCTGCCGGTCACGAAAGGGTTTTGTTTACAGCGTCTGCGTGACGTCAGAGTCAGCTGTGTCTCGCGCAAGCGCTGTCCGCGTGCACGCGAGTGTGTGGATGATTCAGCAGCAGCGGTTCGAGCTCTGAGCATGTGCGGCACAAACAAACTGCACGCGGACAAAAGGCGTTCACGTTAGCGTCTCCACTCCGTCAGGGCGCGCGGAGGTGATCGTCGGCAGCGCGAGACCCGCCGAGCCCGGGAGGAGCCACCACAGGCCGGAGCTCAGCGCAGTTTACCGGGACTCTTACCGCCGCCCGGCCTCCAGCACACCGCCAGCGGCCGGATTTTACCTCGGCACAGCCCGCTACATCCCGGCTCACAGCCCGGTACGGCTCGGTTGTCTTCATCCAGCCGAGCTGCTCCGATATTTCCGCATTTCGGTGCCAGATGCTCCGAGTGGTTTGCAGGTGAGTGTGAGGAAACATCTGCTGAGAGGACACACACACCACATCCAGGCTCTCTGTGTGTGTGTGTGTGTGTGTGTGTGTGTGTGTGTGTGTGTGTGTGTGTGTGTGTGTGTGTGTGTGTGTGTGTGTGTGTGTGTGTGTGGGGGTACTATCTGGTACTCTACTGGTGGGGACTGGAGCTGACCAAAATCCAGGATCCGTTGAAAGCAATTTTCACACTGAAATGGGGTTTTAATCAGGGTTACAATTATTAATCGTTAGGTTTAGTCAGGGTTAGGGTTAAATTTTAATGTTAGGGTTGATAAGGGGTGTGAAACCATTATGTCAATGGGATGTCCCCACCAGGATAGCAAACCAAAGGTGTGTGTGTGTGTGTGTGTTTGTTAGGGGGGTCAGACTCTCCTGGAGCTGAAGATCCGTTTGTCGATTAGTCACTTAAAGATCTGTCACGAGACTTATCTTGTTCATTGACGGGTTGTTTTTGTTAATTTTGTCCTAAAGATAACGAGACTTGTTCATTATTTTATTGAACTGATTAATCGATCAGTCGGTCTCTTGCCCGTGAAGCGATCACTCACACAGCTCAGAAAATCTCACAGGATGGTAAAACTTTGGTGTTGTTTCTAAGGGTCTGACGTCACACAGCAGTAAAGTAACTGATTGATCAGTTATTGTTACCGGCTAAACTAACCTGGTAATAACATAACTGCTCTTTGTATTGATCAGATCAGCTGATTGATTAATGTGCTGTTTATAAAACATCAGATGTTTTTACTGCAGCGAACCGTCTCTGTGAATAATTACTGACTACTTTATTTAGTTAATTGATTATTCAGTTAATCAGTGCTCAGCTGATTAGTCAATTTTTTTTTTCTTTTATTGACCGATCAGTCAGGTTAGTTAACATAAACGGTTGCCATCAAAGAGCCAATCAGCAGCTGATGTGAGAGTCATACCAGCCAATCAGATTCAGGTACAGAACAGACCACCTGCAGTGAAGTCACCAAACTTCAGTTAGATTTGGGTCTGATTCCAGTTTATTGTAGGAATGAAACTTCAAGTTGAATTCATTTCTAAATGAGTTTTGATCATCACACACATTTGTTTATTTATTTTAAGCTCAAGTTCTGCCTCCTAACCAGCTAGAAGCACTAAGTTAATAATAACATGGACAGGTTCAGCTTCCTCTTTCTGAGTAAGTTTCATTCAGTGGATCCAGACGTGTGTGATGATTTATTGACTGCTCGGTGTGAAAGCACACAGAGAGAAAACGTGGAGTTTGATTTTCCCCGTCAGCATGAAGAGGAAATAGCGCAGGCCTCAGCAGTGAGTGTGATGGACGGCGTCCCAGAGTCTAATGCATCATCCGGGCATTTAACCTGAGTCCTAAACTGGAGCACGAGCCTTGGAGTCTGCAGTCATGGAGGAAAGGCAGCGGTGGATGATGAAATTAACTGTGTTTACTGTGAAGCGAGCTGACGTGGGTTGGTCGGCAGAATCAGGTGTGAAAGCAGCTGCAGGGACGAGTCCCCTGCTGCCCTGCGGCGCTCTCGCTGCCAGCTTCAGCGGCTCTCTGAGGGAACCTGCTGACACCGAGACCGATGGCAGGAGTCCAGTCGGTCCGCCCATCTGTCTCTCTGTGTGGCGTTTCCACCCGGCTGGACTTCATTCCTGCCTTTCTCCTCCTCGCCCTCTCCCTCTGAGACAAAGAACCCGACAGATAACGGAGAGGGGATGAGTCACAGCACAGAAAACAGAAGCCCTGCTGGTGCTTTCATTAGTTTTGTGCCTCCTGTTCAGGTTTTTGTTCACATACCAATGAAACAGAAACCTAGTTTCAGTACATAGATGGGTCCCGGCCTTTTGTGTCTGTAGCCCGCTCTCATCCCCGAGGAAGACAAAGGAGCTGCAGAGGGAGGAGTTTGGATCCAGCTGATCAAACATTAATTGTTTCCAGACTGTTGGATGAATAATTGAAGTGGAAGGTGTAGTCCTACCTGCAGCCTGAGCAGGTTTAACTTTAGCCTGAGGAAACGAGTTTGAAACAGCGATGTTTTCCATCAGGCCTTCAGCACAGATGGCACAGTTAGTGTCCTCTGTGGGCTGGCAAATCAAGTCAGTGGAGTCCCCGTGTTAGATGAAAACAAGTTTGTGTGTGTGTTGGAGGCCGAGCTGCTGTGCTGGGGTTTGGATGGAGAAGGTCACCTTGGTGTCAACCCAAAGATTCAAATCATGTTTGCTGAGGCAGCATTTTGTAACCTGTTGTGTATGAATGAAAGAAAATTTGCATTTAGCTCCAATTTTTATTTTTGAAAAGTAATTCCCCCCAAAGGTCAGCGTTGACCTTCTCTGATTTATCATCGTCCTCATCGTCCTGCGTCATCTTTGTAAATTAAGTCTGATCTTTTTGTTTCACTGGTGGAAACTTTCTTCTGCATGTCGGAGCTCAAATCGCAGCTCTGGTCGTGCGTCGGTGCTAAGCTGTGATCGTGCACTCCTCGTCCTCCGCTGTGGGTTTGTTGGGCCGATGTCTGAGGCCCTCTCCGTCTCTGCTGATGGAGGTCAGCAGCAGGAAATGTTTGGTGAATCTGTGGATCTCTGACTGGGTGGTGTCTGCCTGCTGCTTCCTCACTGATCAGATCATGTGAGCCGAGCTCAGCGAGGACGAGCGTGGAGGAAACGGAAAATGTAAACAAAGTGACGTAAGTGTAGTTATTCATGTAGAGACAAATTACATCAGGACATGAGAAGGATTCATGTGGAAAATTCATTCTTTGTAAAGTTTAAAGAAAATCAGTGAGACTGACTTCAGATCAGCTGATGTTGTCCAAGAAGCCAGAAATCTTTATTTATTGAATTCATGTTTTTTTATTAGCTGCTGGAAGGAAATGAACCCAAAAACAGAAGAAAATCCAATCTCTGAAAAATGAAGAATAAAAAGAATATATGTCTGGAAATTAAGTAAAAATTCACTTAAAAATATTATTAAAAAGCATGAAAAACGAAGCTAAAATTAATTTGAAATAGAAATTACTTTTTAACTCAAACGTGGCAGAAAAATATGAAATATTGCCTGATAAATACTGAAACATTCTCAAATAAAAAAACAAACAAAAATAAACCATATAATAAACAGAAGAAGTCCAGTTTTAGAATATGATAAACATGGAATATTTTGAACTAATAAATTATTAGTTTATTTATATTCTACAATAATAAAATGATTTTGTAACATTAATAGAGTAATGTGTAACAATTCTAATGTACACATTATGATACATACATGATAAAATTATTCTTAATGTTTTTAAAAAATATTAATAAAAATTCTATCAGGAGGATTCATGTTTTTCACAAATTTAATTCTAAAGAATCAAACATTCAAAATGTGCAAAATCCAGTTTAAAAATATGTTTAAACTGTTACGACTTTAATCCTTCAGGTTTATGAAAGCTGCGTCTGAGCTGCTGATCTGCAGGACTTGTTTCCTGTTGCTGTGAAGTGATCTGGATTGTGGGGGAGGAGGAGCTGCAGACAGAGTTGGGGAGGATGGAGTTCACAGGGGGAGGGTGGAGGCGAGCGACCTCCAGGCAGCGCGAGCAGCGTTCAGCTCCTGACGGGAAATCCAGCGGCGGCTGCTGACTGACGGCTAACGAACAGCTCGCGCTGCTAAACGCCGATCAAACTTTATTGACACAGAGGCGATAAACACAGAACGAGTCAGAGGACGGCAGAAACCAATCAAAACATAAATATTTATTTATTTTTAATACGACTAAAAATAAAACAAAACATAATAAAAACAAAAAGAAAAATTCAAAGATTAAAAAATAAAGTTTTAAATGAAATGTAAAAAAAATGACATAACAAAATCAGAAGAAATGATGAGATGTTAAACAAATGAAAACAGAATAAATGATAAAATACAATAAAATATCATTCATTACATAATATCAATATAATAAATAGTATACAATAAACCTTCCATAGTTCCAGGTCAGGCTGACAGAGGACCGGCACATTATCAAAATTATGTTAATTTAATAATTGTGTGTATTATAATTAAAATAAAACCTCTGAATTATTAAGGAGTCACTTTCTTCAGTTAAATGGCTGATAAAATGAAACGTGTTGTTAGAGGGAGACTCTGACGGGCTCTTCCTGTTTGTGGGAGAAAATACTGAAATATTTATAATTAGTTTTAAATATAATATGATATTCAGTCTTTTGAAAGAGCTGAAGAGACGAGCACAGAAACCTGTTGGATGCTTTAAACAGCGACCAGCACAAACACATTTGTTTATGAAAATGACGAGAATCTCCTCGTGGATCCCCGCTGTCATCACCGCCCACTGGAGACCAGTCAGACCAGTTCCTGCAGGAGACTGAAATCCCACGACACCGTCATCATTGTGACTTCAGACTGAAAGCTGTCTGTGGGAAAACTTCATTCATCCGTCCTGTGTGTGTCTGTGTTGGACGAGGGTGTGTTTGTTGGTCTAATAGCCACCCGGGCGGGGCCCTCCTGCTGTGTGTTTGCCTGTGTGGTGGTGTCGGAGCCACGCTGAGGCAGTTAATAAATGCGTGCTGCGGTGCTGCTGCACATCCTGGTCTCTGCTCTTTGTTCAGAATCACTGAGGAGGAAATGTAAAAGTTCTGCATTCGCTTCATTTGTCAGCTGCACATCCATGAAAGCCTCCACTGCACTGTTGCACCACCTGCACCTTTGACACAAGGCAGGATGATCCAGGAACTCACGTTCACGCCACGTTCTGATCCTACCATCTGAATGTTGCTCATGTTTCCACGTCTGGTGTGAAATGTGCTGAGCCTGTGAAGTGGGTCCCACCCGGTGGGGTCTTCAGCTGCTGCAGCCCTGCTTCATGGTTTCATGTGCTGTGTGTTCAGACAAGCTCTTCTGCAACCTCCCTCCATACATTTGCTTATTAAAATGCAAATTATTTTAAATAGTTTTTGCTGTTTTGATCAGTTTTTGGTATTTTTGAGTAAAATTTAATTTTGTGCATAATATGAATTTGTTGTTAAGTCAATAAACTGTCCGTTTTAGGTGAATGTAGGAAAATAAATACAAGATAAATGACTAAACTCCTCATATAATTTCAATATTTTCCAACAGCTGCATAGTTGATGGCCTCTATAAATAGAAATGAAGCAATAAGCTGTCATTAAAAATGAACTAATAGTAATAATAACTAATAATTCACAAAACAACAACAACAAGCTGCAGGTCAGGCTTTGTGTCCATCAGTTACACATATTTGAATGTTACAGCCTTTCAAATAATAAAGTAATTGAGGTCAGAGTTTTGTTACAATCGTATCTTTCCTGCGTGGAGCGCAGTAAAGCGTGCGAGCCCGCCGCTTTCTTATCTGTCTGAGTATTTGGACTAACAGCGTGGACATCAGGCCTGGAAGAAACCTGCTGCTGAGTCTGCGCAGATCGAATGATGACTCTCACGGCCTGCATCCAAGCGGCAGCCATGAATAATAAAACGGCTCGGCTAAATGTGGCTCTGTTGTTTTGATGGGGAGCCATCCTGACTGAGGAGGAGTCAGAAACCACACCGTGACCTGGACTGACGGAGAAACGATGACTCACTCTGACTTCAGGCTTCATTAGAGAGCCGCGTTCTTACACAGCGACAGATCGACAGTCTGGCTCATGTTTAAATGTCATGTCTATTGAATTCACATGAGTTTGAGATGTGTAGGTCACTTAAACAGGGTTTTATACGTCTGGAAGATTAGTGCAGCTTTTTTGTGCTCGGTGATGGAGGCGGGAGGAGGAGGAGGTAATGTTACTCTGCCCTGAGCCAATAACATCTGTCCTTGGGTGATCTGCACGCACGCAGGTGGAAATAAAGAGTCATGATAGACGGTGAGCTACAGCTCAGGAGCATTGTTATTATTCAAAGTGTTCAGACATGATTATCAGGCTGCCATGTTTGTCTGTGCTGCCTGCATCTCAACAGTCCTGTCCTCATTACCCATAAGGCTTTGCTGTTTGGGGTCAGTTTCATTTGGCACAGTTGGTAAATTTACAGCTGTCCACTGTAAATAAAGGATGGATGTTTGGCTTGTTGTTATTTTGGAGCCAGAAGTGACCATATTTGGACAAGAGGGCGGAGTCCAGTGTTTTCTTGCTAATGTTTGTTAGCTGGGTTAGCAAGCTGCATCCACAGACTGTGCGAGCGTCACACAGACACAGTTGCCTGCTAATCAGCTCTCCGTAACATCCAAATAATAAAACACTGGAGCTCGGACTTCTTGGACGCTCTGAGCTCACAGCAGCCATATTATTAATCAGCTAATTGCATTAGAAGGAAAGGCTAGCAGACCGTTAGCAGCTAAAGTCACCTGCGCCACCATCTACCTGCATAATAAGTGAGATTTAAAAATGAACTAGCTTTAGAGCTAGCTATGTTCGTATCAGGCTATAAATTAGTTTATTAGTGAGCCACAAGTGGACATTAGAGGAACCACAGTTTTGTTGATTCACATGCAGTTGTTCATCACCAGCTGGTGGGACTCGTGAAAGCTCAAGAAGCTCAGATATGTCCTGCTGTTCTTTCCTCACCTGGACAGACGTGGGGAACCCCAGCAGCAGAGTTCAGATAAACCTGTGAGTGTTTCTGGTGTAACAACAGCAGCAAGCGTGTCCTCATGAGTGCAGTTACATCACATCTGGCCTTTAAACCCTCCACAGCAGCACAGAGTTCTCTTTATCTTTGAGAAGGCTCAGAGGTAGAGCGTTCACATGTAGTCTCTCCTGTTGTTATTTGGAGCAACTTAATAGGTCGAATATTACATAACAGACTCAGGCAATGAACGTAACGTGTGAATGAGGTGTTGTTTTTCAGCATCTTACACAGAAGGTGGTTTTATTGACACATTCGTTTATGCAGGCAGACCAGTGAAGCAAAGCTTTGTTTCCCGTGTCATAGGCAGCATAACAAGATGTAGCAGCAAAACATACCTGTAACTAATAGTTACATGCACTATGCAAACTGCAAGATATCAAAATTTTAAATAACGTTCTGCACTGTGCAGATTGTTACACTTTGCAAAATAAAATGAAAATTCAACTGGTGCATTTTAAACCTTTACTTTTTGTTTTTTGAAACTCAAGCTATGTGTAGTAAAAGTTTAAAGTTTTTCTCGAAATCAAACAAAAGTAGTATTTCTCTATTTACAACCTTTAGATTCAGATGATGTGAAAAATAAGAGGACCCACACTCGAACCCTGAGGAACTCCTCTGTTTTTTATTTTGTCCACCGGCTGTTGGTGGTGATGTGATGTGTTCAGTTCAGCCTTGTAATGAATGTAAAATAGAAAAATAACCTGTGATACCTTCTTTTGTTGTGCTGTTGGTCTGATATGGAAGATGAGCCTGCTTCAGGAGCTGCAGACTCATTAAAATTCTCTCCTTTTAATGGGTCATCTTACTTTTTCTGGCTTTTTGTACTCGCTGTGCAAGATTGATGGTGTCACATTTCGTGCACGCGGCGAGCTCCGTCCACACCATCTGTTGTGTCGCTGGTCCATCTGTGAGCTCTGCTCCAGCAGCTTTTGGCCTTTCTCACTTCGAGTGTGAATGAAATCTGACCCCGTGGAGCGGAAACGTTCACCTGAGCATCTGAGAGAGAGCGGCGTCTGTCAGGAGACAACGAGGCCGTCGTTCCTGTGAAATAAACCCAGACGGGCAGAGTCCGGACGTCTGACTCAGAACTCATCTGTGGAAATTAAACTTTAAGAAGTCAATGACCATTTTCTGGTGTTTCATTTGAAGCTGGAAGGATTAGTTGATCAACAATTTTATAACTGATAATGTTTTTAATGAGTCATTGTCATTTCTGTCCAAAAATAATATTAAAGCCACATATTTGCAGTTTTGCACTTCAAATAGATGATTTGCAAAGTGTGCACTCAAAATTTAACGTCGGTGCACTAAATGTCTGAATTTGCATAAAAAATGAGTTTGGGCCCTGCTTCATTACACATGAGGTATTGTTTGGTTTTGGGGTATGAGTGGGTGCTTTTTGGTGGGTTTGGGGATTTCGATAAACCATAAATGAACATATTCCTTTATAATCTCCAGATTATTTGATGATGAAAATACTGACTGTTTGCAGCAGACCCCCTGCTCAGGACAGCGGTCCACAGTGATAAGTAAAGTAGCTACGTGCGAGGTCCTTTTTCATCCTGGTTGAACTGATTTCAGATTAAAGATGGACGTGTTTGACCTTTCCTGGCCGTCTCGCTGCCAGCCCTCGATTCCTCTCAGCTGAGTGAGCGGAGAACTGGAGCATGAAGACATCGATAGCTCAGAGCATGGCTGCATGGACGTACAGTAGAGGAAGAGGAGGGGGAGTAAGAGCAGACTAATGCGTAAACGAGGAGGAGGCGGCTGGTGAAGGGAAACAAAAGATGCTGTTTCATCTAGATTTTCACTTTACAGTTATTATTTTTCTGTGACATCTGACAAAGTTTGTGCAGATATGGAATAAAAACCATCTGAGACACAATGTGTCGGACACGAGACCTCGCAGCGTCACGTAGCTACGCGCTCAGCATGTTTGCTTCCGTTCTCTGACGGTTTTCCATTAAGTTACAGAGCTGAGTATGTTCTGATATGTTTCTCTCTGCTGTCCATTAATCACATCTGCCTGCATTCACAGAGGCGCTCATCACCTGCTGTTTTCAGCTGCAGATGTCTTTTCTGATAGTTTCACTGATTGTTGGAGCTTCAGAAGATAAACGCTGCATGCTGATTCCCTGCAGCTCTGTTTTCTGGCTCATCTTCTGTGAACTGCATTAGTGAAAGTGACTCATAAGCACAGTACAGTCAGTCTCGGGCTCGGATCACCCCGGTATCCTTCATTGATACGGCTCTGTCGATAACAAAGCCGTCAAGGTCAGGACACGTAAGCAGCACTCTGGCTTCTCTGCACTCTCTGCAGATTTCAGATCCAGACTCTGAGTTTAATGGAGAGCTGCTCAGATCATTTCCAGCTCTGTGTTCGTATCCTGGGCCTCCAGGAACAGCTTTGCATCACTGACACTTTAAAAACTTCCTTTGATGCCAAGTCTTCTCTGTTTTCTGTATAAATGAATGAAGGTAACTGTCGGTCCACGATTCACTGATGATGGCAGACACCTCAGCACTCAAACATCGTCTTTGGGGCAAAGAGCTGCACGTTTGGTACGGAGCCCACAGGAAGCTGCAGCTGAAGTGGTGCAAAGTTCCAACTAGTTTGCAGTGAATTAAGTTACGTAAACTGGAACAATGGAGCAAACGTGGAGCTGCCTCCTGGTAATCCAGCCTCAGAGGGAGTGCTGTATTTCTCGAAGCCCATTTTTAACTGTGCATTAGCCCACTTGTGGTGCTCCGCTAACACTCTGCGTGTGGGAATTTGAAGGATAAGGATACGGGCGTCAGTAGTTTTTGGTGCTGATAATGGTTTTTATCTTTGCTCTTGTGAGGTTTGCTGCTGTAATCACAGTTCACTCGTTTCTTATCCATTAAACAAACGAACAAACAGCGAGTTGACTTTACACCTGGATTTTCATTCATTAATTCAAATGGACTCTGTGGCTCACAGCCAAACAGCCGAGGCCTTATCCACACCGCTCAGACTCTGAGCTGACTTATCCTCCGTGTGTTTGCTTCTCTTATCTTAAACACACTTGTTCATCCAGCTTAAATCTGTCCTGTAAGTCATCCAGCAGCCGTGACACCAAACTGGATTATGTGTGAGGCTTTAAAGACCCACGCAGAGAGGTCGGGGAACACCAGCGAGCGCTGACGCAGCAGGTCGTTGGTGCCGTGCACGAGAGGAGGTGAGGGAACCGATTGGACTTTCCCCGTCGCGGCTCACATGCAGACACTTTGAACTTTGGCACCGTGTTTGTTCAGCATGTGTCACTTCAGATAGGCTGCACGGTGTCTTTATCATGTGTCTTCAGTTATCTAACATGTGTCCTGGACTGTGGACAGTGACCACGATGTAAAACTACTACAGCTGTGTTTTTTGATTAATAAGCACTCGTTTTGATCCGTTCGGTAATAAAAGTTATTGCTGAATGGGAACTAATGGTTGAGAGAATCATCAGTCATAAATCAGAGGTTCAGGAACTGTCACCACTGTGATAAAGGGTCCGTGTTTCATTTCCAGCCCCACGTTTTTGTTCATGAACCCCATGAAGGTAGCTTTGCATGATTCACAGTTGGAAATAAGCCTTTTTCCTCTCATGCTGGGCCATGTTGCAGTTCCCTGTTATCCAACTTTCTTCTAACAGACTTTTCTTTGTAAACGAGATTTGAACGTCAGGTGGGCGGAGCTTGTGAGTGATCCCCTCTCTCAGGTCACACAGAGTCAACAGTAGAACAAGCAGTGCACAGTTGTGTGTTTTGAGTAGTGTGCAGGCTGAGCATAAACGGCTCATTATTTGAAACTCTGGCATGTTTAATATGAATGTTTGTACAGGAACCATGAAGTGTTGGGAGCATCAGTGTGTGCCAGCACAACACTGTCAAATATTCTGTGGGCCGGGATTGTTGCTCAGCTCAGTTTCAACTTGAAGAGAATCCAAATTAACAAGAGGCCCAGTGATGGAGAGAGGCTGATAAATAACACAGGATAGAGAGAGAGACACAGTGTGCAGACACAGACGAGAGCGAGGAGAGAGGATCTCATTATGATTCTGCCCTGACCTCGTTCATCAGTCTTCATTCCTCCTGTGTGTCCTTGGTATCGCAGCAGTGCTTCTGCTGCAGTACAGCTGCACTCAGTCCTGCTCGCAGCACTTCAGAGGACTTTACACCAGCTTACATTCAATGCTTCAAGTCGTGGATTTGTCCTTTGTCCACCAAAGAGAAGTTGAGTCCCCACAAAGTGACCGGCAGATTTATGTCCCCACAACATTGGTAATACAAACGTATACACACACACACAGGAGGACAATATTGCTGCAGGCTTTGTGACATCATCATGACTGGAGTTTTTTGAGGATGTGGCTACGTGTCAGTTAATGTGACACAAGTGTAGAAAAACTCCCACCTGAACAGTTAATCGGACTTCATCTCTAATCTCACCAGCCTGCTGTCCTGAAACAGCACATGAATCACGTGACCTTAATCTGGACGCTAACCTTTTCACACTTATTTAACATCAGATGATGAAAACATGAGAGCTGTCCTGATTACCTTTTTTAGCTCCACAGTAATAGTCCAAGCTTTGCCTTTGTGAGCACAATTGAACTACCTCGCAAGCTAACGGAAGCCATGGTTACCATTGTTTACACCCCCATGCTAACGTTAGCTCAGCACTCAACCAGCAAACAGCAGCGAGGACACCCGGAGGGCGTCCACGTTGTTGTTGCATCTTTAATAAAGCAAGTTTAAAATCTCCCCAAATACACCAACATGAGATGGATAATCTCTCCAGCAGCTTCCCGCTCCACTATCGGGGTCTCCACTCTGCTCTTAGAAGAGCTCCTGGTGGGTGAACACCACACTGATCCACCGAGCGACCTCGTGTGTCACCTTTCCATCACTCGTGACTATGACACAAACTTCCCCCACAGAAACTCATCCTCAAAGCAGAAGCAGTAACGTAAACCTGCTGCTGGAAAAAGTGGATTGAGTATTATATTTACATTGATGATGATGATGATGAGAGTGTTGGAAATGATGAATCTGCCTCAGAGCAGCGCTGTGCACAGAGTCTTTCACCTGAATTATTCATAAACCTTTATCTGTGGACAAAAATAAGAGCGTCTCATAAATGCAGTACTGTACAGATGAAGTAAACGGTGCCCGTCACTGTGAGCCTGAGGCGGTTTGCTCTTTGGCCACAGTGACGGTAACGTCCAGCCGTGCCCGAGTTCATCCTTCTTTACGAGCTGTGACGAGTGTTTGAGGGGAAGCTGTGAGTCAGCTTTCTGCAGCATCTCTTTATTCACGTCACTGATGGCAAACATGTTCTCAGTTTAGAGGTGAGACTTGATGCTGAATAATGTTGTTACTGTGAGTGAAGCACGTGGCCACGCGGCCCAAAGCGCGGCGAGCCTTCGGGCCGTGCAGATGATCCCGCAGCTGGCTGCTCCGTCCTTTCTGTGGCTCTCACGCTGAAGTCACAAGCTCTTCAGCGGTCTCGCCTTACCTACCTCGCTCCTCGATAAGCACATCAGCTGTTTGATTTCAGGTCTCCAGAAAAGCTCGTGATGCTCAGCTGAGTTGAGGGCGAGCTTGGAGGGACGGTTCTGGTTTTAGCATCAGCACAACGTGAGAGGGAGGCTTCGCTCTGACGCCAGAGTAACTGGCTGTAAATGACTCGTCAGTCTGTAATCTGTCCAACCGGTCTCATGAAGGAGTCCAAGTCATTTCCTTGTGACAGTGTGCAAAGTGATGTTTCTTTATTTATCCCAGTAAAAAGTGTCATTGACATGAAAAATGTGTCTTTGAAGGCTGCAAGGCCAAGAGGGCAAATCTAACAGCTCAGACCGATTATAATGTACACTAATGTAACGTCAGTGATACTTATAAACTGATGTTTTCATTATTTGGAATATATCATGGTGTTCTGAGGTCACTCACAGTCCGACCAACACCAGGATGTATGCACGCAGCGCTGTGATGGAGGCGCCGTGGGCCACAGGTGTGTGGGTCCTGATGGTGTGATGTGAAAAGAGTCGTCTCCTTCCAAAGAACAAAGTTATAAAACCAGAAGTTTTTATGCATTTTAAAGAGTAATTTAGCTGCCCGCTGCATCCAGAGCGTCTCGTCCCGCACTCAGCTGATCCAGAGCCTGCAGCAGAGTTCAGACACTTTAAAACTTTTTCATATATATAAATAATTTATTCGATTATTTGAGCTCTGCAACAGCTGCTGCTGTCTGTGTGTGCAACACCTAAAACCATGACGTTCCTGAGCTCTGAGTGCTGACTCGGCGTTTGCTCTGCATTCCTTTCCAGTTGAAACGAGTCTCCTCAACTTAATTAAGATGCAGGAACCAGTGAGGCTACACCCTGTGGTCACATGTCTGCGTCTGTGGGAATTACTCACATGCACTCATGTGTGTGTTGACACATTTGAGTTATGTGTACTGAACTCTTGTCGCTGTGGTTTTATGAACTTCTGCAACCAGCGACACGACAGAGACGCCCAGAACACAAACCTGCAGGTTTGTTTCCCTGCAGCTTCCCGGCCTTTGGATTTGCATGCAGACTTACCTGTGTGTGTGTGTGTGTGTGTGTGTGTGTGTGTGTGTGTGTGTGTGTGTGTGTGAGAATGAGAGATGGGTGTGACACCAGTGACTGTCTGTGTACAGGAACAGCAGACTGTTTTTATTAGGGGCGGAGAGCATTTAAGCATTATCTCACACACCACACACACACACACACACACACACACACACACACACACACACACGAGCCGGCGGCGCTGAAGCTGCAGAGCGATCAGCTGCCACATGTTTCAGCTGTTAATCACTAGCAGGAGTCAGAGCTGCTCCTCTCTGGATTTTTCCGCTCCCTCAGGGCTGTAATTTAGTTTCCGTGCAGACGCCGCAGCTTGGCTCTCTGCAGGAGGGCGGGGCCTGTCGTCTTCACACCTTCATTATTGTCATTGGTGCTGAGAAACTTCTGGAACGTTTGCAGCATGCATCATCACCAAAATGAATGAAACTGTTGTCTTTGTTCAGCAGGTTTCAGTCTGAGCTCGTATGTTCGCTGGGATTTAAAACCAGACAACATGTTGGTTTTCACAGCAAACTTAAAAATATCAACAAAATTCAGATTAATACTCTTAAACTTAGCTCGTTTATTTTTTTATCCATGTTTGTTCATCTCAGAGGTTTGAGAGTCGGAATCACATCAAGGACTAAACCAGTGTTTCCCAAAGTGTGGGCCGGGGACCCCTGATGGGCCGAGAAGGTACTGCAGGTGACCGACAGTAATGACAGTTTGTTATGAGCTTAAAAAATCAATAAAAATACAGCAAGTAGTTTTCATTTAAATAGAGTCCTGCAGTACTAACAAGTATCTACATTTAAATCCATTTTTCACTTTGTTTGAAAAAAAAAAACACACAATAGCTTTTATTTATAATACAGCTGAGCCTTGCAGGTGGAACCATATATTAAAAAATAAGAATCACAAACTGAGCTCTGCAGATTTTAGAAACTGAATTGTTTGCCATTTTAAAAAAAAGTGCAGCTCCATGTTTCTGTGTGAGCCTCAAACATGGTGTCATGTCAAGCTAACAATGCTAATGCTATAAAAGCAGCCTATCACGTAGCTGCTGTGGAGCAGAGCGACCAGCAGAAACTCAGACGACCTCTTTCAGTGACTGTTTCTGGAGAGTCAGAGGGAAACGGTTGGTGTTATGAATACCAACATATCTGTGGGCTCAGCGGGGGCCATGAGGGGGGGCGGGAAGGCTAAAAATACATGTTTGTGTCCATCCATCTCACCTGCACCGTCAGGACTGGACCCACATCGATCAGAGGCGTTTTCCTGTAAGGTCACCATTCAAACCTGCAGTCTGTAATCAGGGTGTCTGAAAGCTCTGCTGTACCACAGCACAGTTCCACAGCACAGTTCCACAGTGTCACTCGAGCCTGTAAAGTTCAATCACTGAACCTTCTGTGGTCATTCTTCCTCAGAAACCTTTAAACCAAGAGAACAGTTTGCTCTTTATGGTGAACTGAATGTGGTGACCTCATGGAGGCGGGCTTTTCTTTACCATCAGAGGGATCCTGTGATCACGTGATCACCCACTGTGGGCTACCAGGCTTTTTTTATACCGCTGAGCTCACCAGAGTCTCCCAGGCTGCTGCTGCTTTGTCCTCTTCTAATCCTCCACCTCTGCTCAGTGAGGAGCGCCTGCAGACGCTGCACTGAGAGCTGGTTTGGCTGTTTGTTGTGGTTCAGAGAAACCGCAGCAAACAGGCGTTTGGAAGGTTTTCCAGTAAAGCTCCTTCGCAGCTCTGAATGGAAGCGTTCTCTGAACTGGTTCTTGCTTTGGGTGATAACAAAGCTCCACATGCAGCCTGTCTGTCTGCACTGAAACACAAATGTCACACAGAATCAGCTGCAAAGTGCACGTGAAGCTAACCGAGGGAAACTGGCAGGATTCATTTGACTCCACGTCCAAACATTGCTGCTGAAATTTGTCTTTTTTGTTTTTCTTTGTAAAACAATCTAAAATATTTTTTTAATTTAAATCAGATTTCATCACTTAGAGTTTTAGAAGAATAGTTTTCAGAATAGTTGACGTTTCTGAGGTCGTGACCTTTAACATCATCTTTTCCTGTCTTCTGTCCAGATCCTCTGACTCTGTGTCTCCATGGTGAAGTGGGCGGGGTTTGATGTCAGCCCCTCATCTTGTCGACCCTCCCGCCATGCCAACCATGGTCTCTAGGTTGCCCAAGTTTGGTTCTCGGCCCAGATCTCAGACGGCTCCCGCCGCTACCGCCGCCATCAGCACTAGCACTGCTGCTGCTGGCGCCGGCGCCGGCACCCGCCTCACCAATGGGTTCTACCACCACCCTGGACCATCGGGGGGCAACGGCGCCTTGACGGCGCCCCCGTCCTCGGCTAAACAGAATGGATTTATCCGAGTGCCGAGTTCGATTTCTGTGAAATTGAAGAAAGAAAATGGAGCGATGGAGGACGGCGGCGGTGATGGGGAGAGGGAGTGGAGCCGGGGGAAGGGTGGGCGGAGTCGCAGCAGCCTCCAGCAGTTTTACTCCCAGCGTGACGCCAAAAAAGCAGCCTCTGCGGGAAAGGGGCGTGGCTTTGGTCAGCCTGTGGCATCATCATCATCGCCGTCTCCACAGTCCAGCCCCAGCACGGTTCCTGCTTCCAAAATCAGATCCAACAAACTGAGTCCATCAGGGCCGACCAACGGCGCCAAACACGCCCTCAACGGCGTTTCGGGGCCCAAACCGCGGCCCGGATCCAGCAGCTCTCTGAGACAGCCTCAGAGTTTCCTGTCTCGTGCCGGCGGTTCTGGTCCTGGATCTCGAGCTGGTTCCCCGTTCCAGAAGAAGACTCCGGCCAACCGCTCGTACTCCAGCGACAGCCTCGGCTCCGCTGTCTCCGTCCGGCTCACTGAAGATGATCGCTTTCGCTCACGGAGCCTCACCCAGGTCCGACGGCAGCCCTCCCCCACCCTCACCCCTTCCTCCGCCTCCTTCTCGTCCCTCCCTCAGTCCCCCTCCACCAGCAGGGCTCCACCTAAAGGCAGCCTGCTGAAACCACCTGTTAGCAGCCAGGCAGGTAGAGGCGGAGCCAGTTTTAGTTCTGCTGCTTCAGCGAGGTCGGGGGTCCCCTCCCTCCTGCCTCCGTCTGCCTTAAAGAAACCCCTCCTACCCAGCCTGGGCCCCACCTCCAGGCCCAGTGGCATCAGCTACAAGATGTCACGCCCGTCACTCATCAAGCAGTCCCGCCCACTGCGTGCGACGACGGCCAATCAGTGTGTAGGCGATCAAGGACTGAGCAGACGGAAGGACTCTGTAGAGACGCCTTCGACGACAGAAAACAGCCCAGGTTCAACGTTTCTCAAGTCTTTATTTTACCCACAGCTTTTTGTTTGTTTGTTTGTAGTTTCTCTCTAACGGCTGCTCGTCCTCCTCCAGAAAACACTCCAGAGGCTCCGGACGCAGAGGAGCTGCCGGCGGAGCCTGCATCCCAGGGAGAGGTGTCGATTTTAGGGGAGACGCTGGAGGACATGTCCCTGTCTTCCACCTCCTCTCTGGATAGAAACGACACCAGTCAGGAGTACATGGACGACTTTGACAACCTCGGTGAGATCAGATTTCTAATTTTTATAAAGATGTCAGTAAATTAAAATAACAATAAACTTCACGGCGACGCTTGTCCGCTGTTTGCAGGAAATGGAGGCGTCGGCATCCTGCTGCTCTCCTCCAAAAATGAGGAGGACGACTCTGGGCTCGACCAATCGTGCGCCAGGTTTGATGACGACAAGGTGGTCACTAACTGTGTCACCAAGGCGACCGGGCTGTGTTTTCTGGATGATGGTATCGACTGGAGCAGCGTGAGACTCCCAGGTGAGTTTTATGAGGAGCAGGTGGGAGGAAAACAAGTGTCGAGGCGACTGCTTATAAAAAGAATAATCCTGCTTCTGTCCAGGTGAACGAGGAGACCATCAGCTGACCCAAATCTCCCGCCGGAGACGGTCCAGTCAGCCGGACTACCACGAGCAGGTACAACCATTAAACCCAGACAAAGAACTTTGTATCCACCAATCAGAAGGAACTATTCAATTCAATTCAATTCAATTTTATTTATATAGTGCCAAATCACAACAAAAGTCGCCTCAAGGCGCTTTATATTGTACAGTAGATAGCACAATAATAAATACAGAGAAAAACCCAACAATCATATGACCCCCTATGAGCAAGCACTTTGGCGACAGTGGGAAGGAAAAACTCCCTTTTAACAGGAAGAAACCTCCGGCAGAACCAGGCTCAGGGAGGGGCGGGGCCATCTGCTGCGACCAGTTGGGGTGAAAGAAGATGCTATGCTGACTGATGATAGCTCACCACCTCACTGCCCACAACAGCAGCTCTGCAAACCAATCAGCTAATGCTGTGGCTTAGCCTGTGCTGCGGCCATATTTGTTGTAGTTTTGGGCCAACACTTCCTGTTAATTTGAGAGATTTTGTTTTTTAATTAGAGAACTCAATAAAAGCCAGTAGGCAGCTTTATTTGTATAGAAAAACAGAGTCCAACAGCACAAACACAGTCTGGAGGTCCAGTTCAGCAACTCCAGTTAGCTGAGGTGAAGCTAGCAGACAGCTAGCAGCTACAGCCGCCTGTGTCACCATCCACCTGTCAGTCAAAGAGGCCACGCCCCTAATAATGCAGACTTTAAGCCTTAATGCAGTTTAAACAGGTGAGTTGTGAAAACAGTTGATATGAAGATGGAGTTTCTGTATGAGGTTTGTTTGTGCTGGAGCCTCTGGTGGACGTTAGAGGAACTGCAGGCTTTGATATCAGAGCACAGGAGGAGGCCTCACCCTGCCTTCAGCCTCACCTCATAGACCTACTTCAGATATTTAGCCTCTTAAATTGTCACAGTTTCCTCCAGTTAGTCAAACCTTAAACCCATTTCCAGAAAAATGACATAATCTTTTACTCACACTTTGACCTGACTCACAGTTCAGGTGCAGCAGGTGAAGCCAGCCCCACCCGTGGACAGTGGTGTAGGCGTGGTTTCTGTCCCTGAAAGCCGGGTGAAGCAGGACGCTGTTGGGAAAGAAAGGAGGACGTCTGTCTTCTGCTTTTATCTGCAGTCATGAACATTTAATAAAAGCCGAAAAACTCCATGTGGTCTAAATCAAACACGTCTGTCCCCCCGCAGGGCGGCTCGTCCCTGGACCTGTCCCCCTCCGACAGCTGTGGGTCCGGGGGCACCTACATGTGGGACGAGGAGGGTCTGGAGCCCCTGGGGGGCGCCGCCACGACCGCGTCCATCCACACCAGCAGCAACACCACCCACCACATCGGCAGCTTCGACTCCGACCTCAACAGCATCGTAAGGACAAACCTGCACCTCACACACATTCGCCCCCAACCTTCCTCCAGGCTGGTTTGTAGTTTGGATGATTTCGTGGCAGCGCAGCAGAGAAATGACAAAAAGGAGCGTTTAACATTCAGGCGGCGTCTGCTGTGCTGCCCCACTTCATTGAGAAAGCAGCGGCTGAGGTTTGCTTCCACAGAGACGCCACAATGGAAACGCTTCATCGTGATGGAGTCACGTGTCAGATTAGCACAAGGTTTTTTAAAGTCTGAGCTCGAGGTCTCTCAGTGGAGCTCGAAAACCATCTGATGTCCCAGCAAAAGCTTCACTCAGACTGATCTTATGTTTTGATTTCATTGATTTGAAATGTTCAAAGTTCAGTAAGAGTTCATGTTTAACCCACAGTTTAATTTATCAAACTGAAAATCAGACATTTTTAATCAGAAGCTGTTCATGATGAACTCTCATGTTTCAGCTCCAGGTTTCATCAGCTCATTTAAGTCTGCAGGAAGTCCTCTGGCTCCCTCTTGTGTCCACTCTGTGAATGACACTCACGACAGATCAGCTGTCCTGTTCTTCTTCTTCTTCTTCTGCCCTTTAATCTTCATTTTTCTTCTATAATTTCTCTTTAGTCCTTCATTACATCATGTTGTTGTTGTTCCTTTTATTCTTTGTGCTCCGCTTTAGTCTCGTCCTGATTCCACCTTTCTATTTCTTCTTCTTCTTTTTCTGATTCTTCTTCTACAGTTGAAGGGATGTTACAGGTCCCCACACTGTTTATATTCTCTTAAATCCAGCTGTGGTTTCTGTATTTTTGGTCAGGATTTTCTTTGGGGCTTTATTATAACTCAGTAATATGTTTAGTGTTGAGCATCTCTCTCTCTTGACCTTCCTCACGCATTCTTTATATTTTTGATTTAATATCATTTTTTCAGTAAAGTTTGTCTCCAGCTTCCAGTGTCCACTGAAACTTTACAGACACTGATCTTTATGACATGATGAGAGAAGCTGGAAGCTCCCATTGTTCCCAGGGTTTTCCAGTTTTAAGAGCATCTCTGCTAAAGTCCGACTGGTTTATCAGTATTATGGTTATATATGTGTCAGCATGTATGACAGCCAATAAATGAAACCTTAAAACGTCGATAAAAACACAGTTCGACCGTGCTATCAGTGCGGATGTTGCATAATTTGTCCACCAGAGGGCACTCTGCAACTTCCCTGATGAAAACACAACAACCAGCTGAAATGAGTCAGTAAATAAATAAATAACTGGCACAGGAAACAGGAAATGTTTCACGTGTCTGCTGATATGTTGTACTATCAAATGCTCAAATATCGGCATTCAGTTTAAACATCCTGTATCTGTGCGGCTTAAACGCCACCTGGTCATTCCGCTTGTTGCAGGTTAATAAATCGCACTTTATTTACCCTTCATATCAATAGTTTGAGCTAACGTTAGCATCACAGTGTTTACTGTGAGCTACAGCTGCCAGAAACGACTAATGTTTCTGTCTTCTTATCAGACATGAAGTGAGCATCTGGGTGGTGTTACACAAAGCTAAAGGCTAAATGCTAACAGACAAAGGGATTCAGATGTGTTAAACTGCTTCGAGCCGTGGCTTCATGTACACTGTGACTGAGGATGTCCAGGTTTGAGAGCAGGCTCATGCTCTACCTGCAGGTGTTACCGCTCTGTCCTGTTGAGTGAAGTTAATCTCCATCCTGAGTGATGCTGAGAGGCTGTTAATGAGCTCCCCGTCTCAATGTGCCCTCTGCGTTAATGAGCTGTGGACATTAACGAGTGATTGATCGCAATGAGCTGAGGGTCTTAATGATGTGAGGACGTTAATGAGCTCTGGACTGATGGCTCAAGCCTCTCTCGTCTTTAAGCTTTAACCTGATTGTCTTCTGTTTGTTGTTGGTGTGAAACAGGAATTATCATTAGAAATATTTGACCCGACCACCAGGGGTCAGTGTTGTGTCACGGGAAATGTTTTTATTACAACATGCTGACGTCAGCCGGTTACGGCATCACTGTGATGTCACAGGACATCGTGTTTAATAAATAAAGTGTGTTGTGCACCTGTTTCCTCCTGTAGGGGGCAGTGCTCGTTATTCCATCTTTAGGTTCAACCTTCTCATGATTTATCGATTATAACATCAGTATATACTATAATGTCGTGTTGTATTCTCCTGTCATGGACTCGGTTAGCGTTTTCTTTAAAGTTTAAATGATTGTTTCATGTGTAATAACGTTACTTTAGCTTCTGTGCTCACAGCTCTATGAAATATCCTGAAGTCTAAATCAGTGATTTAGTTTCTGGCTGATACGTGTTTTTGTGAGTGATGTGGGCAGAAGAATAAGAGAGAAGGAAAAGGAAGGAAAAAAGAAAGGAAGAAGGGCAAGAGGAAGGTGGGAGGGAAGGAGGGAAGTAGGAGAGGAAAAGGAGAAGATGACAAAGAGAAGGGAAGAGATAAGGGAGCAGGAGGAGATTAGGAGGCAGTGTGTTGATGTGGATGACTGCTCTCAGCCACCAGGGACCAGGTGAGTTTCTGCAGGTGTGTGTGTGTGTGTGTGTGTGTGTGTGTGTTCTAGTACATCTATGCTTGAGAGGACTTGCTTCAGATTCATGCTTTGTGGGGACTTGGTTAGAATCAGGTTTATGTCCTTTTAGGGTCCTCTGAAGGACAGCTGTCCCCGTGTGTGTGTGTGTGTGTGTGTGTGTGTGTGTGTGTGTGTGTGTGTGTGTGTGTGAGCACACAGTCAAGATGAATCTTATGTTCCTCTCGGGTCACTCAGGTGTGACTGAGCTTTTCGAAGCAGAAAAACAAACCGTACGTAGACTCAGACTCTTCGTCCTCGTCTTCGTTTCTTCAAGGATGAATTTTGATGTTTGGTTGTGAAAAACTTTAAATCTGTTAAGACATTAGTGTTGGCGAGTGTTCACCTCTGAGACAGTTTGAAGCCGTTTGACTAAAAACGACTCCTGTAACTTTTGTTGTGGTTATCGCTGCAGATCATCTTCATGGGCGTGATGGTGGCTGGAGGAGCCCACTGTGTCGTAGCTACAGGCTAACTGCATGTGGCTCATCGGGAATGCTGAGCACGTGCAGGCTGATGCTTCTGCATGAAGCAGCTTTCAAACTCTTGCACAGACAGAAGAACTCAGAGCGATGTTGATCAGCAAGCACAAAGACCTTCTGCTGATGATGAGGGGAAGGTCTGTCTTTTGTCAGCCTTCGTGCTGGAGCGGCTTCGTTACAGGGAGGAAATAAATTGCTGTTGATTTTTTTCTTTGGTCCTTGTGTTTCTTCGAGGTCGGCTGTGCAGCACGTCTCTTTGTCTGTGTCACCTTGTGCAAAACTAGAATCAAATAGAGAATTATTCGAATAAATGTTCTTTTTCCACCAAGACACAAATACTTGAGATACTATCAAGTTTTCCGACTGCTGTGCTGGATGATAAAATGATCATCTGCTGCTGTTTTCTAATGACGAACTTTTATTTTTTCAGAATAGCTTTAAAAACATGGTCAGCATGTGTCGTCCTGTAAATGTGTCATTAGCTGAACAACAGGAAAGAAAGGCGCTCAAAGCTGATCCTTAACCTGTAGCTTCCAAATGTCCAGTGACATGTTGACATGTTACACAACACAAGGTAAAAACTAATGTTCATGTTTAACTGATAGATATGATTGATTAGTTATAGATATTTATCCTCAGAGCTCATTCGACAGCAGAGAGAACGTTTCTTTGTTTTAAAGGGACGCACCGTTTCTTAGCCTGGAGCTAACAGTTTTGTTTACCCAGTAACAGACTTACTCATGGCTCTGCTAATAAATGTTTTTATTAAATACATTTTATAGATGCATGAAACTCTTTAGTTTTGGAGCTGCGTGGATTTCTTAGTAGTCGTGTTGTTGTCGTTAACCAGCTGCAGTAACAGGTGACCCAATGATGTGAAAGCTGCTAGCTCGGCTTAGTGAGCGTCCCGAACTCGAAAATGTGGCACAAAAACAAACCAATATATAATGTCAGGGTTAACGCCCCTTCTCGCGTTATAAGAACATTATTTGCATCTTTCACAGTAAATGATCAATTTTAAGAGCTAAATGCAGACACTGAAGTTCCTCTTTCCAGCATCTTCTTCCAAATATGGCGATGATTTCAGGCCCTGAAGGTCCCCGTGGACTTGTCCTCCTCTTTGGCACATCTTCTGTCACCTGTTACTAAGCAAACTCAAATGCAACAAGAAGCTGAATACATTCAGGCCTTTGCTCAAGCCTGTTTCTAGATTATATGTGTTATATGTGTTTTGTAGGCGTGTATGCAGTTTTAACCTTCTATAGCTCCAAGTCACTTACACAATAGATCGTCCGGACATCGCGCCGAACGAGGCTTACAACCTTTAACTAATTGACTGAGCTTCAACTCTTTAATAGGCACAAAATGCAATGTGTGTATACAATGATTATGACCGCACCTGTAATAAAAGGTTAATATGGTGCCAGTATGTTTAAACATCTTAATGCTGTAGGTTATATTATTAATGCAATGTTAATGCTGTAGATTATATCGTAGCAGTAAAATAATTTCTTTAATTCCACATGAGCCATGCTTTTATCACCTCTTGTCAGCTGATGTTCACGCTAACAGCAAAATCTGCTGAATTTGGGTTTAAGGAGAGGAAATCAGGGAAGCAGGTCCAGATTTTAAAAACCTCGTTTTCTTTATTTACGAGGTAAGAAAATGGTGTTCTGCCTTTATCTCCTTTTAATTCTTTTCCAAAATGAAGGACAGGAAGCTGTAACTGTCAGCTTAGGTTAGGCCCTAAACAAGACTTCACTGCATGGATCTGTACTCTCTGTGGAAAGGAGCGCTTGTGTTTCCAGCTCTGGATGCTCTCACTCGCTGTCCGCTGACGTTAGAAGTTTCTGAGACATTTTCTGCTCATCGAGTTTGGCTCGGTGTGTTTTCTGAGTCGGCTTACGTGTCTCTGTCGTACGTTGTCTTTCAGGACATCCTGAACAACCTGGACTCGTGCGATCTGGCTGATGATGATCTCATGCTGGACGCAGACTTCCCAGAAGATGGCTCTCTGCACAGCGGTACGTCTGAACATGTGCAGATATCACTGATACCTGTAAAGTCAAATGATGGATCCCAGTAAGGACGTAAAGGAACTGAGGTTTGTGGCAAGATCTGCAAAAATCTGTAAAAATGCAGTTTAGCCAAAAGATGCTAACAGCAAGACAACAAAATTCAGCTGAGACTGCAAAGTGAACTCAGATGTGTAGTTTAGACTTTAGACGTTTTATTCTGCAGCATAAAATTCACCAGTTTAACTGATGAAGGCTTTCCCAGAGACCAGTTTGCTAAGAGTTGCTGGACACTCGGGCTCATCATGCTGGGGGCGGGGCTTAGTGCTGGTGTCATTTAAAAAGTATTGTAAAGGGAACTGGAGCGATGCGAGCTTTCAGGATGTCCTACGAAAACAATCATCCTCTGTTTGGAGTTGAATCATTACTGGTTGCCGCGGTGATCAGTCCGTCGTGTCAGTGCGAGCAGCAGGATCTGTGCAGGGTTCAAACGGTGAAGGAGTCACTCGGTATGAAATGCATGAAGGTTAAAAGCTTTGCCGGTGACGACAGCGTCATGTCTCCGGTCAGTGTTGACTCGTTTGATTTTCCCACTGCAGACGGAGACGGGCTGTCCCACATGGCTCAGTGGAGGAGGAGGCAGCTCTGCTGGGGGACGCAGGACGTCCACAACGACAACGAAAGGTTTGTCTATCAGCTCCATTTATTTGATTTTATTTGAGTGTTTTTTGTGTCAGCGTACCTCATTGTTTTTGATATTTGTAAATTCTGATTATTTTAGTGTTTTCTTTTAATTTCTCGTCATTTAAACACAACGTTTAATGGATTTAATGCATAGAAGTACTGAGATTATCATTCTCAGCCCGGGTCTTGTGTATCAGCTTGTTGTTATTGTTGGCGAGAGAAAAGGAGTACCGACTGTCCACGCCGAGGGCTCGGGGTCAGAGCAGGTCATTTAGAGGTCAAGACCGATGTTGACTTTGAGGAGAAGGTCACAGATGGAACAAATGGATTATCGCTTACAGCCGTTTGTGTGTCTAATAAATCTTGTCATTAGGAAACTGAGAAGCTCGGCTCGGTGCACACCCGGAGCGAGCTAAAGTGTGCTGCAGAGAGATGCTCTACACTGTTCATACAGCCATGATGGGACAAACTGTGTCTGCTGTAATGTTCTGACGGTCATCACTAAACCTCCTGCAACGCCTTTCTCTTCTAGCCTCAGTGATTTTCAGAGCTACAAGCTCACCGAGGATCCTGGGAATAAGAGGACGGACTCAAACAGGGACGGCGAGCTCGTCCTGGACCTCTGTCCTCCTACAAGGTGATTCAGCACATCCTCAGTTTCTGTCCTCAAACCTCAAAGTTCCCGTTTGGAGCAAACAGCCGTTTTCTTAGTTATCTGATGATGAACCTGGCCTAATGTTGACCTTATGTAGCATGTAGCATGTCCTGAGGCGGGGCCTGAGCTAGCCCTGAAACGTGATTGGCTCTCTCATAGACCTTCTGCCTAAAATGAAAAATGTGAAAAAGTTTTTACATGTATTATCTTCAGAGGTGCTTTCAGAGTTCAGCATAAGCTCCGATATTTGTGGGCAGACATGTGTGACCTCTAACCTCCCCCCTCCCCTCAGCTCCACCTCCCCGTCTCCTGGTACTCCCAGTCTGGGTCTGGATGTGGAGGAGCTGGCTGAAGACTGCTCGGCTGTCAGGTGTCAGCTGGAGTACCTGCAGAGGTTACTGCTGCAGGTGAGCTGTGGGCTGGTGTACTGGTCCAGCTTTCATCTTCCATATCAGCGTGTTTACTGTTTGTTGTTGCTGCTGCGTTTGTGATCAGGAGGACGACGGCGATGACGACACTCTGACCACAGACACTCTGAGTCCCGAGGCCAACGACTCTTCGCGTAGCTCCGACTCACAGGTCGGCGCCTTTCAGGCGTTTCTTCTCTTCCTCTATCGTCTCTTCTGTTTTCCTGCATTTCCCAGAATGCCTCTGCTCAGCCACCGCCAGTGTATGACTGTGTGTGTGTGTGTGCAGGTCCAGGCTCTCCTGCAGGAGGTGCAGCAGCTCAGAGAGGAGCTGCGGAGCCGCGACCGAACCATCGCACAGCTCACCCAGCAGCTGGTGGGTGTCCCGCCCTCTTCCTGCCTGAGCCAATCCAAACTCGTTATGCAAATTAAAAATATATTTGATGAGAGAGGCTCTGACTGCAGCTGTACTAAAGCATATTAATAAACATCCATAACAGGACACTGATGTCACAGTAACACTGACACTGAGTGCTCAACATTAAAGAGCAGCTGGAAACTGTTTCAATTTATTAATCATAATGTATCAAACAAATGCTTTCAGGTTTAAGTCTTTCTCAGCTCTGATGTTTCTGCATCTGTTCGTCAGGTTTGACAGATGAATCTGTGTTGATCAGTGTGACTGATGTGGGACAGTGGGACGATCGAAGATGTCCAAGTATTCATAAGGTGTGCGTGTGTGTGTCTGTGTGTAGACTGTTCCCACGGTGACCACCAGGTGTCGCTGCCATGAGACGACGGCAAAGATGGATCAGCACACGCAGACGAGTGTGATGGAGAGAGAGAGTGTGGGCTGGACGCCATGGAGAGAGCGCATGGTGAGTGCACACACACACACACACACACACACACACACACACAGCCTGTGTTTTTCTGATAAGTTTAAACAGCTGTTCGGTCACATCCAGCTGTGGCGGAGCTCTGAGTGTCTCTGCTCGTGCGACCCGGGCTCAGACGGGAGACAGGAAAAGGTTGATTAAAAAAAAACTTTCTGTGGTGCAGGTGAAGGTTTTTGTGTTTCTTGGCTCTGATTGGTCGCCTTCAGAGATTCTTACCTTCATTGAAACACATCATAAACTCTCCTTCTGCTTCCCGCTGCCTGTAAAACGTTTGTTATGGAGGCGTCTCCTCTCTCACCTTTCTGCTCTGTGATATGCAGACGTGATGAACTGTTGTCCTTCCAGTCCTCCTTTTGTCCGTCTCTCTCCGTCTTCTTCTCTTGATGTTGTAAATCAGCTTCCTTTCCTCCTCTCTCCGTCTCCTCTCCGTCTCTCCTCAGGCTTTTCCTCCTGTTCCTTTCCTCTCTCCGCCCTGGCAGTATCAGCGCTCCAGGCCTTACAGGGGGAAGCCCAGGCCCAGCATCCCCTCCCACCTCGCGAGAAAACGTGAGTCACGCCTCTTGCCCTGCCCCCATGATCAACGCTTCACCTGCTGCTCCTCTTCCTCCCCATCATCATCCCCTTCTCTCGCTCCTCGGACTGAGATGTTTTTGTGTTTTGGTCCATTTTTCTGTCGACGCTTCAAACACGTCTGTAGAAAAGTGTGTTTATGTTTCAATGACGTGAAAAGAGTCTGCAGAGTGAGCTCAGTGACGCTGAACAAACCTCCATCCTGTGAGAGGAGCCGTATGTGAACGGCACTACAGGAAAATATTTATTCATAAACATTTATTCAACCAAAATATTCACAGAATCTGACGCCGTGTCTCAGAACGACTGTCTGCAGCACATTTCTCATTTCTGACCACATGTTCAGGACTTCAGATAAAGATGTTCTTGTCAGTCAGTCTGAGACGAAGAGGCCCCGCCCCTCCCTGAGCCTGGTTCTGCTGGAGGTTTCTTCCTGTTAAAAGGGAGTTTTTCCTTCCCACTGTCGCCAAAGTGCTTGCTCATAGGGGGTCATATGACTGTTTTTCTCTGTATGTATTATTGTAGGGTCTACCTTACAATATAAAGCGCCTTGAGGTGACTGTTGCTGTGATTTGGCGCTGTGTAAATAAAATTGAATTGAACTGATTATAAATCTATTGCACAGAATGACAGCGTGCAAGTGAAAGGTTTCAGAGTCGTGACTAAATACCGTGAGTGAGTTAGCCAAGTCGGGAGTTGTAGTCTGAAATATGTGCGTAACAACTTCAGCCATCCAAAATCTGCAGTGATGACAGAAACGCTCAGCATGAAATCTCAGACTTTAAACTGAGAATAGAGACAAAGTTGAAGCCAGCAGGTTTGATTCTACGTTTTCTTCAGTTTATTTCATGTTTAACTGCAGAACGAATCAAATTTAGTCAGTAAACGGTTTGTGCTGTGAGGCGTTCAGGGATCCAGGATTTTCCAGCGTCCTGCAGAGTCAGGATGAAGCTCTTACAGCTGCAGCACTGCTGAATGAAAGAAGGATGCAGATCTGCACACGCTAACCTCCAAAGCTGTTTAAAGCTCCAGCGTTCAGAGTTAACCAAAGAGGTGAAAGGTCAGAGGTCGAGGCAGGAAGTTTTAATGGACGCGTGGAGACTCGACGGCACGAAATGACTCGAATATGATTCTGAGAATTAGTCTGAGCCGAGACACGACGCCACTGAATCCAGACGCTCAAATTAGAAGTTTCTGGTTTGTTTTAAGTTATTCATGAAGACGAACGTCAGCGGAGCCACTTCAGAGCGGAGCAGACCGAGTTCAGGCAGGAGTTTAATCAGCCACCTTCACCCCAGCTTCGCTTTTACCTCCTGCATCCACCCGCCTCCCTCAGCCTCCCTCAGCCTCCCCAGCCTCCTGCCTCCCCAGCCTCCCCCAGCCTCCCCCAGCCTCCCCCAGCCTCCCTCAGCCTCCCTCAGCCTCCCCCAGCCTCCCTCAGGTTTCTGTTGCAGTCCTTCCTGATGAGTTTGTTCTTCTTCGTCTGTCACCTTCATCCTGCTCCTTGTGTCTCCTCAGAAATCTGTCACTGACTGTTTGTCATTTCTCTCCTAACTCTGCTCCTCCTCTTCTCTGTTTTTCTCTGCGCCTTCGTCCAGGAGTGGAAAATCTAGTGCTTTACTTCAGTGACACAGCGTGGTACGGTAGCAACTTTTTAATCTTCCTCACTTCATCCTCCTCCTCTTTCTTCTTCTCTTCTTCCGTCACATAAACCGAGCTGACCTGTTTGTACTCAGATGTGTCGATGCTTAAAGGTTTGATGCGTGTCTTTTGCAGGGAGTGCAGGTGATGCTTGTTTTGATGATATCGCAGTACAACACACGTAAAGCTGTTTGGTGTTATTGTGTAATAATAATGTGTGGATGAGTGGATGTGTAAAGCGCTTTGGGGTCCTTAGGGACTAGTAAAGCGCTATACAGGAGGAGCTATACAGGCTATTTACCATTTAGGAGTGAAAGAAGCATCTATGTCCACTGTGAACGACCATCTTTGAACAGGGGGCGGGGCTTACGACAACAACTGTCTGACACCTGTGACCCAGTCTGAGATCCTTCCCAGACGCCTTAACACCCACTCACATCCTGGGTTAATCTCAGACTTAGAGCTTACCTGTGCCCGAACCACCTGAGCCGGCTCCTTTCCAGCGGCTCTGCTCTGAGCACGCCCAGATGAACTCCTCGCCCGTCACTAAGGTGGATGCCATCCTTCAGGGGAAGATCGTCTGGTCACGACCCAGAGTTGACCTCAGCTGAAGGTGGGGTATTGTCCCACCTCCCACTCACAAACAAAACCCCGGGGTACTTAAATTCCTGCACTCGTCCCCGGCGCTCCGGCTCACAAACTCAGTTCTTCAGTTTTGGTTCTGTTGCCTCTGTAAAGTCACGTGAACGGTTTTTGTTAATTTCACAGAAGAAACCGTGAATTCATTAAAAAGCTCAGGTGACAGCAGCTTGATGGCTTTTGATATCACAGTTTTGTTTTTAATGAATTTTATTTAAAATGTTCAGGCAGAGGAGAAGAAGACAAAACTCACCGAGCTCTTAATAAATGAGACGAGCTGAGATTTAAGATTGATTATAAAAGGAATCGGCGAGATGAGAGGAACCAGGTAACGTGGCTCGCATCAGTGATGACAAAGCAGTCGATCAGTATTCATGTGTAACGTTTCTAAGTGACTGTCTGCACGCTTTTACCCATGATTCACTGCTGCCTGCAGGACAGGTCACACCTTCTCCTTCACAGTGGAGCAAGTCTGTGGAGTCCAGAGGCCCATCAGGAGGCGGCGCCGAGCTAAAATTATCTTTGTAAATGGCTCTTAAATTTTGGATTAGATGAGGTGCGCTCCACTCCGGCTCCTTTCGTCACTTGAAGCGGTCAAACCGCTCGAGATGACGCCATCGCTCATTTCCTCAACACGAGCGAGCCAGCGCTGTGTCGCATTAGCACCGAGGATTCTGGGAGTCTGGTGTGTTAGAGGGGCGTCGCCCTCACTCACAGCACCTGCTCTTCAGATCGCTATCTCTGATAAGCTTCAAACTCACACACACACACACACACACACACACACACACACACACACACACACACACACACACACACACACACACACACACACACACACACACACACACACACGCCAGCCTCTCAGATCAGCTTCTTCCTTCATCGTTTCCTCATGTATTGGCCCTTTAAACAGCCCAGAGGGACAAATGTGGCCATTTTCATGTTTGTAACTTTCCTCCTTTGGACTGAACAGAGTGAAGCTCAGCGATGTATTAAAGTTTGGCCATCATGACAAACTGTCAGGTTTCTGTTTTCTCATTAGTTTTTATTTCAGTTTAGATTTGATGAGTTTCCAGAGTTTTCTTATTTTAATCTATGAATAATTTTAGTTTTACTTTAGTTTGAATCTTTTTTTAATTATCAAACTAATTCTAAAACCAAGGATATTTACTGTTTGAGGAATCATTTCATGTAGTTTTCATTTTTATTTTAATCAACCAGCCGATTTTTTCCCATCTGGTTTTAGTTTGTAGTTTAGATTTGAACCACGATCAGTATGAAGACAGTGAAGTGCAGTGAGGTCAGCTGACCCCGCCTGTGTTAGTGCTAACCTTCGAGGGTCGACGGTGACCTGCTGGGCGTTAGGAGGCTCGGTTTCATATTCGATGGCTTGTTTTTGTGATGAAACATGGATTTCTGTAAATGTTGTGGAGTGCTGCTGCCAACAAACCTGCTCATTAAAGGTTCATGCTCAGCAGACAGCACAGGTGGGGGCGGAGACTGAGAGAATGAAACGGCACATACAAGGAGCAGGAAGAGCTCCTCCTCCTCACTGAGGACGCCGTGTCCACCTGGGAGAGACTCGGCGGCAGATCCTGGACCTGCTGAAGAGTCTCTGCTGTGCTCAGAACGCTGAAACACATAGAAAACATAGTTATCAAATATAAAACTGTACGGAGCAAAGCTGCTACCACCGAATATTTACTCATTATTGTTCTGATTTTAATATTTGAGCTTCACAGTGATGTTATGATGGAGGGAGATTATTCATCTAACGAGCCTCTGGGGGCCAGTAAGACGACAACTAAGACGAATGTGGGTGGATGTGGATGCAGTTTGGGTGGCTCAGCACTTTATATGCCAGGAAAGAGTGTGTGTGTGTGTGTGTGTGTGTGTGTGTGTGTGCACGGTAACACCGTGGGGACGTCCTGTGAGTCGGCGTCAGAGAAGTAGAATAAAAAAAGTGGGGCAGTGGAGTGTTTCCCTCCCAAGGTGAATCCTCCTGGAGGAGAGCTGCGTGTGGTGGAGGACGCCCTCCACCTCCCTCCTCTGCTTGTTCATCTCTGTCCTCCTCCTCTTCAGTCTTTCTGTCCTTTCCCCTCATATCTTTCTTCCTTCTGCCCTTCTCTCGCTGCCTTTAATCCGTCTATCCTGCCTTGCATTATTCATGAGGTGTGGACACACTTGAAGACATTGGAAACATCCCAGAGGGAGACAGGCAGGCTGCAGTACCGCTGCCCACCACCAGATGCCAGTGTTTACCAGCAGGTGTTTCCTTCTTCCTGGTTGGAGCTTTATGTTCTGCTGAGAGCAGTAAAAATGTTTTCTATACATTCAGCATAGGCACTCAGTGTGGCCCCCTGCTGGACACTGCTGGAGTTTAACAACACAAACAAAAGGTTTCACTTTTGCTTCCTGTCAGCAAAATTATTAAAAACTGCCCGAATACGTCAAGAAGTGTGGACCTATCAGCTGAATTCAAAGGGGGTAGAGGGTCCACTCCTCACAAATTCCTGCCCCAGGAGGAGTTTGAGTATCTCAGGGACTTGTTTGGTGCTGGTGGGAAGAAAAAGGCAGAAGCAGCAGAAATGTGCTTCCTCTCTAGGGTCTCTGGGCAGGTGTGTCATTTAAGAGAAGGACCGACCAGGATGCCTCCTGGAATCTTGCTGGTTGCTTCCTAGGTGAGGTCTATCAGGTATTTCTGATTGGAAGGAGAAAAAGGAAATGCTGGAGGTTATGTTTCTGGACTGGCTTGGGAATACTCAGTGTCTCCCCCAGAAGAGCTGCAGGGGGTGAATGGGGAAGAAAGACTGAGCATCTCTCCTTAGACTGCTGTCCCTGTGACCCAGACCTGGATAGATGGATGGATGGATGGATGGGTTGCTTGAGTGATCCTTGGAAATGTTTCAAAGCCGAGGCGTCCTGATGGTAAAAGAGCCGTCAGCTTTAGATGAAGCATCTACCAGCACCCACACCGAGCTAACATCTGTAGATCCAGATGAGCTTCAGAAGTAATGACAAGTCAGTTCTAATGTGTAATAGGGTAAAATGAGGAGCCAGGATCAGGGTGTTTGAATGTCAGCAGGTAAAGCCAGTGAGATATGACCACGAATATGTAAATGAATGTTTCTGGTTTTTAGATCTAAAGCTGCGTCTGCTCTCAGACGTCTGAAAGGTTGAGACTTGAGTGAGATGCTTGTGTTCAGTGGAGAGAAATCTGACATCACAAAGAAGAAATGTCGATGTACCCGAGTGAGGAAGTGAAGCTCGGTGCTGCTCTGCACACTTTAATCCTGCAGCCAGCTCACATCTGCACGCTGTTAATCTGATTTATCAGAGGGAAGGTGAAGAAACAGCGGTGAGATCCATCATGTGCTACAATCTCAGCTTATTGATCCTGGCAAACTTGTGTGAAGTCATAACTAATCTGCTGTTTTATCCGTCTCTGTGCTGCTGCTGCTTTTCCCACCTGCTTAAGTTCTCTCACATACATATGGTGTCTGATTTCTGCACGCCTCCACCGCTCAGAGTTATCAATGGCGCTCTCGTAGCTCTGTGCAGATCAGATGTGTTACACGAGGATTTGAATTCAGCACAAACTCCAGACGACTGTGGACAGAAATGAGAACAAATCTCTGAGGACAAATCTTGAAACCAAAACAGCCATTTTTAAGTTGTTTCAAAGAGACCTGCAGCGTGCACTCCTCGGACCTGGAAGCTCGTCTTTCATGCACAGATGAGACGGCGGGCTAAAACGCACAGTAACGTGTTTTTCGTCGAGAACAAACGTCACCTTCCCGCTGAACCCCACCTCCCCATGCGAGAAACTGTTTGTGTTGATCGTGTCATCAGCGTTTCCTCTGTGTTTGAGCTGGAGCGTGAAAATCCACAACTTTTTAAATACAATGTGCTTCTGTTGTTTCTCATTGATGCACACAGATCAGAGCAGACACACACACGGCGAGCGCGATGACCTCGTCTGCAGAGCAGCTCCTGCTTTTGTTCTGCTCGTTCTCCAACACCCTCACTGCTGTTGTGCTCTCACCTCCAACATGCCATCAATTATACAACAAAGACGGCTGCTTTATCATTGTTAAGCAGGTGGTGCACGCAGCAGTGAAGTTATCCAGGCTTGGATAACCTGATCGCCACGCAGGTTCTTCTTCGTTTCAAATCAGGAGAATGACTGATGCTGCAGCACGGCAAGTTATGGAGTCAGGTTGTAGAGCAGGGGTGGGGAACTCCAGGCCTCGAGGGCCGGTGTCCTGCAGGTTTTAGATGACCTCCTCAACATGTCTTGAAGTTCTCCAGAGGCCTGGTAATGAACTAATCATGTGGTTCAGGTGTGCTGACCCAGGGTGAGATCTAAAACCTGCAGGACACCGGTACTCGAGGCCTGGAGTTCCCCACCTGTTGTAGAGTCTTTGCAGTAGAATATAAAGCACCTTGAGGCGACTCGTTGTGATTTGGTGCTATAAAAATAAACCTGACTTCTTGGATCTCTGCTTGAAGTGAGCATGTGCAGTTGGTGCGCTGCAGGGGCGATTCTAGGATCAGAGCTTTGGGGGTGCTGAGCACCCAGAGAGCTGCCCAGCCAGGCAACATCAGCTTTACGTGTCACGATGAGACTTCTTCCCTGTCTCTGTCTGTCCCTGCATCCTTAAATGTTAGTTAGGTAGCTAGTTAGTACCTTGGGTTTAATATCGGCACATATGACCAAATAAGCAGCTTCTCTCATTCCATTTGCAACAGGACAGTGGTAACAACAGCAGGCTACGGACAATTTTAAGTTTTACATTTTAAATAGGATATATAAATTTTAATGACGGTCAAATGTCGCTGATTTTACTACAGAGCAGGACGGACTGTAGGGTAGCAAACATCGTCGGAAAACATGTTTTCAACATATCTATACTTTTGTAGTTAAAATATTATGTCTCAAACAAGTACTCTATGGTTTTTATATTTTTAGTAGTGTGTCACACAAACAGCAAATACTGTCAAAAAAGTGAGAAATCTTTGGGGGTGCTTTGAGTCATTTTGGGGTCCTTCAGCACCCCCAAAATGGGCTAAGACGCTCCTGGTGCACTCTAATTCTGCATGGACGAGTCTTTGCACAGACTTCTGCACAGACCTCACGCTCGTCGTCTGAGGATAAATTTATGTCACTGCTTAATAACACTGAGCGTTGAGGTGTTCAGATAACTGTATTTCTTTGTATTGTTACACATTAGACATTTTAGTGATCATAATGAACATATCAGGATAAAATCTTGGAAAACGTGACACTCACTTTAGTCCAAAAACTTTACGTGGCTCTGAAACCCAACAGGAAGGAACAAGAGCATGAAATCGAGGTGGAGCATAAAGTATCTTGAAGTGAACTGAGGAACATCCTCCCTGGTTTGTGTTTCCTCTACTTTCCCCAGAAAGCAAAAGAAACACATAAAAGAAGTCACATCTGAAGTCACAGTCAATGCCGCGCTTCATGGTTTTAAATAAAGTGATCCAAAATGTTCTCACTTTTTCCTCCACCCACGCTCCACTTCTCCACCAAGCACAGTTAATGAAATCGGCTCGGTGACTTTGGTGTAATCTCACTGACAGACGAATAAGATGCAAACATCTCTGAGCCTCGGCTCTCGCCGTCTGATTCAGTGAAACTCTACATTTGTGTGTTTGTGAGATATTTGAGTGAATCCTGACTCGTGTTTGTTCTTCAGCCACAGATACTTCACTCCTCCAATCAGGAAGACCAGGAGCCACTGACAGGTCGAGTCCTGACGCCACCGCGAACTCAAGCTCCGCCTTCCACTAACATCTGCCCCGCACATCCCGAAACCTCTGCGAACAGACTCCGCCACCCCCCGGCTCCCAGTTCCACCCATCCAGCGGCCCACATAGGAGAGGATGATGGGAAAAAGCAGAGGAAGGTGGAGGAGACGAAGTCGGGGGAAAGGAAGAAAACCCACAGCAGGTACCTGCAGCCGCTGCAGCCCTCCAAGCTCCGCCTCTTCCCGAAGACGAGGGCGCCACGCGACCCTGACACCAACAGCACCTCTGGACTGAATTTAAGAACGCTGGCCTTCACCTCCACCTCCACCTCCTCCCGCCTCCCCAAACCAAAGAACCACTGAAGCGTCCGACTCCTTCCTAACACGCAGCGACGCGAGCGCCGAACTTCCTGTAAAATAAAACAAGAGCTGCAGATTATCGAAGCTGAGGCTGAGGCTGAAATGGACACAGTTAATTTATTTAACCTTATTTTAAGAACCTGGTGAGAATAAAGGTTTAAGTCTGAGAACTTTGCACAGAAACTTTACAAAAACAGTCAGCGGATCCTGAAGGAGGCAGTTTCTGCAGAGAGTGGGAGGGGCCTTCAGATGGAGGTATGTGAGGTTTTGGCTCTTCATCACAGCCTTTAAGGATCCTTAAATGTCAGGGTTTTATTTTCTTTCCAAAACGCTTCATTTATTTTAGCATCAACACTAAAACTGCACCGAGAGCGACGATTAACCAGACAAACGCCTCTGAACCCTGATCGGTATTTAAGGGCCGCCCCTCTGCTGTTGGTTTCATACAAAACATCGGTCCTCTTCCCTCAGAGGCTCGCTCCCTCTCGCTGTGTGTTAGGAACCGATTTTACAGCTCCTGAACTTCCTCCGTCTCCTCCATCCTTCTCCATCCTTCCCTGAAGTCCAACCACAGTGAGTCTTCCTCAGTGGAGAGGAAGGACCCCCATCACCACCGCAGACTGCGTCCTCCTCCAACCTTCATCTTTACAGACTCTGATCATCTCGAAGGTCAGAAATGATCTTGATCTCATCGCCCTGCCTGTCCGTGTGTTTTCAGTTCGGTGTTCGCTTCACTGTGTTTAGTTTAGAAACCTGTTGGTTTTCAGACAAATGAAGACTGATATGAGGCTGAAATCTTGTCCAAATCGCTGCTTTTGGTGTGAACACCTCCTTCCTCCTGCATCAGCTGTGAAAGTGTGGCAGTCTTTGTTCCCATAAAAAGAAGAACTTGGTAGATGGAAGAACACCTGTGTGCTTGAAGAGTCCTGAGGTTGGAGGTTTTTTACCATCTGGCAGTGATTTGAAAATCAGTCCAGCAGAAATCTGGATGGACACAAAGGTCTCAGCATGCTTCAAGCGCTCCAGCTCTGTTCTGACTTTGGTTTAATGCTGAAGGCACAGCGAGCTAAACCAAGGACCAGGGTCTGAATTAAATGGTTTGGAGATGTTTGTTTCAGTCTACTGTGATTGCATGTCCCCCAAAAACCCTCCAACTAAAATAAAATCAGAGCTCCAGAGGTTTCACCTCAGAGGCCCAACGAGTGACTCCAGGCTTTGCTGTTTCTGCAGAGGAAGCATTCAGCATTCCTCTGAGCTTTTGGCTCTGCTGTGGAAACAGAAATCACAGCGTACAGGAGGAGGAAGGTTTCCTCCCAGGTCTAAATTATCCCTACTAATCTGATACTGGAACAAGATGTTTTAGCTCCTCCCCTTTGGTGTGAACTAAAGAGCCACACCAAGAGATGAAGGAGCTCTAATTGGTTTGCTTTTTAGGAAACAGCTGAGATGAGCTCGGCTGTATGATGTGAAGCGTGCTGAGGCCTTCTTGTCATTTCAGATACTCAGTAAACGAATAAAAAGGCAGAAAGTTCAAATCATTTTAGGATTACGGGTGATCAGAGGAGGAGCTGGTAGCTTAAGTGTCTTTAGTTGAAGGCAAACTGACATTTCAGCCGTCTGTCAGTCGTCCTTTCAACATTTGGACATTACTGCGTCTCATATTTTCAGACGTGCAGTCAGGATCCGCCTGCTGAACCACGTCCACATTCATTCTGCTACAGGACAACGAGTCTCCCTCAGACCTGACAAATCAAACATAGTCTCACTTCTGTCAGCGATTAACTGTCAGTGCTGCTCGCTTTGATATTAGTAACCGTATATGCAATAAAATATGCAACAGAGTCGCAGGTTCAAACCCTAAAAGAGGACACTTTGTTGTATTTAAAATATATGCAAGACCAGCTCAGCTTAGTTCCACGTTTCACGAAGAAGAGGACGCTCGCGGTCTCTACAGTCCGGTGCCGAGAAACGAAGTAGAAACAGGTTTGGGGCGATTACAGAAACCACGAGGCTCCGTGGCGGCTCGGTGTGAAGAACGACAGCAGACGGAGGAAACCGCCCCTGGCTCCGGCTCACGGTGTCGCTTTAAACATGAACTGAACACCGTCGGGTTGATTTGAACTGACGTCGTCTTTAAGACGGAAAACAAAGTGTTCGCCGGATTTTCAGACATCTTTGATTCGGTTCCCACCTGGTGTGCCACGAGTCCACGTCCGTATATTACCACAAACATATTTAGTAGTCATGTTCACAACTTCACACAAATCCTTTTAAAGGAAGTCCTGGTTGCAGCCAAAGCCCCGACTGACCTCGAATCTTCCCGAACAGCACAGTCTGACTGCTGGCGGCAGGTTTGCTCATATTTGTCTGATAAATGTATTTGAATGCTTTAAATCATCGTTCCTCGTTCTGCTCTGAGCCGCAGCGACTTTAAACATGAGCAGGTTTACTCAGACGTCTGCTCTTAACTTTGTGCTGCATCACTGCTCAAGTGGAGTCGCTCGTCTCCTTTAGATCTCGTCGTTCGTTTCCAGCGGGGAAATCTGAGCCGCCTTAATTCATGCGAGCGACACGAAGCCCAGCAGGGCGCGTTCGCAGCCGAGCTTCAGCTGCTGCTGCTCTTAAAATTCATCATCAAAGTCCTGAAACACACAGAGTCTGCAGAAACGCTGTGATTGATGTTCCTCGGCGAGCCCCTCATCGACGGGGGGAAATGAAAAGAGCAGAAAGCAAACAGGGAACGTCCGTTTGAAATGAAAGAGGAAAATAAATTAGTGCACTCTTTTTATTTTGTCTGGTTCAAACAAGGTTTGACATTTTCTTTTCCATCATTTCCGAAAAAACACTTTTCACACAACCAGAAAAAAATCAGCCACCTCAAGGCTCCACCTCGGCCTTCATGTCTCCGTCTGCGCCTGTTTGTCTAAATCCTCCAGAAGCTGAAATAATGGAAGTGAGCAGCTCTGAGCGAAGACTCGCCTAAAGCTGCTGAATCTGAAACAAGCAGCCAATCATAGACCTCCTGTAATCATGGAGCCTAATCAGAAACTACAGTGGAACGAGGTGCAGCTGAAAACAATCATGTCCAATCAGCGCAAAGCACGAAAGAAAACCTTCAAAGTAAAACAGGAAGTGAACTAAAGACACAGAGCAACCTTCACATCAGTCGAGGAACCAAAAACTCTAAAATCTGAAACAAACTCCGAAACCCGGCTTACGGAAACTCGAGACAAAACCAAGGAGCTTAAAACAGTCCCGCTTTGTCTCTGAGGCGTCCTCTGCAGTCAGAGGAGGTCGTGTCTCAGCGTCTTCATCTGCTGCTCGTCTTCACACCGTCGTGTCTCAGGTTTAACTTTAAAGTTTGTCCCTCGTCGTTAGTCAAACATCCAATCAGGTTTTATCAGCTGCCGCAGTTTAAAAGTGACTCAAACCACCCGGGGAGGGAATACTGGGGAGAGAAAACCCTGAAACTTCTGCCCGGGTCACAAAGACAGAGTGTGAACGATGAAGTCGTGGTCATTACACAGAGCGTTAGTGTGTTTGTCTCACAGAGTTTTTAAATCATTATTAAACTCGATCACATCTGCTTCATCACTTATTTGACTGCTTTCAATAAAACTCAGCATTTTCTTCTGTGCTTTCAAATTAAAAGTCTTCTGTGTAGGGAGAGTATACACTAAACATTTTTTAGTCCTTAAAAATAACTTGAATATATTTATTTACATGTAAATTTTCCATGTAATTTAGTTGCATAAGTACAGTTTAAAATGTTAAATGACTGCTGCACGTTCAGTTTACACCAAGCACATTTTCCTTAATAATTACTTATTTAAATCAATGAAACTTTGACTTTTACATATTTCAGCTGCACTTAAAATTGTTGCTTCATGCTTATTAAGAGTGAAGAATCATTATTTGAGTGTAACTTTAAGTTCTCAGACCGGTTTTATTGTGACACACCTGTGCAGGAAGTACTTAGATTCACTGACAGCTCAACAACAATTATACGAAACAATTTCACAATAAAAGCCAATAATCCTGAATGCTTTTACTGTGAAATGAGGGGGTACAGCAGTTTCTTTAAAACTAGCTTTGCAGTGACAAAAACACAAAAGGTAGAAAACACTGATGATTAGCAGAGAAACACATTTAAAGTGTGTTTATCAGGATGAACGTTACACTCGATCCGTGATGCTTCAGGATTCGTAGGTTATGTCAGCCCTGCTGTGGAAAACCTCTCTGCTGTTGTTTATCGAAGCTGTGCACATTATAAAAATAATTAAATTATAAACGTGAAGGCTTTATGTGAGCTGAGTAAAGTGCTGGGATTGTTTTCATGTTCACTTTGAGCTGACTCTAATATTTCATAATCGTCTGTATTTAAACTGTATTTAAACGATTCAGTCGAATGCTCTGAATAATGTACTCACTCTTTGTGTCTGTCTTCTACTTCCTCTCTGCTTTTATTTTGAAAACTTGAACTTTTGTTTCCTGGTTTTGGTGCAATAACTGACGTATTTATGTGATGAAGCGTGTACCGTGGTGCAGACTGTAACGTTGTTGAAGCGCCGAGAGGAAAAAGCACTTTAAAAGAAACAAACGTCTCACCTGCTGAACTTAACTTTGTTTTTTTGTCTCATTAACGTCGATGCAGCGTTCAGGTCGTACCAAGTGAAAACGTAGCGCCTGTATTCCTGTCAGCGAGGCTCTCTGCAGCTCATTGGTTGATATTTATGGTCCTCTTCTGCCATTGGCTGAAATTTCTCTGATGCTGCTCAAATAAAATTAATCGTCCCCAGCTCTCGGTGTGTCCTCCCTTCTTTCTCCGGCTGTGCCAAAGTGAAGCCACAATCCGGTTGTTCAGTGATGACGTGACGAATCCTACTTCCGGGCCTAAAGTAGTCTGCGTTTAATATGGCTTTTGTGTTGTTAACATGTTTAATGTTTTGTATTTTCTTCTATTTAATCTCAAAAAGCTCCTAAAACAGTCAGTGATCACTGTTGACCTCCCTCGGCTTTTATTACTGCTAATCATTTATTTAAGCTCAGTTTTTAAAACCTTACGATGTAACTACAGCCCAGCCCATGCAGCAGTATATGAATGACTAACCTCAGATTGTGGATGGATTATCTCACTTGTTCTCCTGGCTGAAGTTTGGTCCTTTTACAGCATCCTGCCATGCGATTACATTTGTTCCTGACCACCGAGAACACTCACGTTAACTTTTATCGAGTGGAAAAAAAGTTAGCTTGTTTATGTTATGCTAACATAGCTGTGTCGCTAGCGGTCACGTAGCACATCATTATATACCAGCTAGCCAAACTTCAGTAACCCTACAAACGTCACTGCTGTTTAGTTTTCTGTCTTCATTTATGTTGGAAGTGATAGCAGAAACGTTTGAATTTGTTTCAAAACCCGCAGTCAGGACATGCTATATTGTATTTAGATAGAAGCTAGCGAGCTAACTTCCTGCTAACTTCTAACGCCGTTAAATGTCATAAATTCCGTTTTCATGGATGCCTGGATGTTAAACTCAATTGTTACACCTGGTAGAGCAGAACACTGATCATTTTATTAAAGATGAAAGACTTTAGACAGTTTTTCAACTCTCAGTAATGCCACAGTGATCGTTTGATATATGGACCTGCAGCGGAGTTTAGGCCCAGACACGGCCAGTGACGTCAGACTGAACAACCGGATAGAGCGGGAAAGGGTGACATCGTTCGTGGGCGGAGTCTGTGCAGCAGAGATGTCACGTAGGATCTCCTCTGCCCCGCCCACATGTGGCACAGATGTGCTGAGACAAGGTAAATTAGAGGTTTATCCCTCACAGCATGAAAATATGAAAACTGGCTGTTCAAAAATGGCCACGCCCCCACCTGCCACGCCCAATAATTACACCATCTTTAATGATTTTTAAATGTGTTTATATCACGATATCTCATTTGAGAGTCAGTACTGATGTAAGAACAAGTCACACACATTTTACGGAAAGACGAATTGGGCCACACGTCTTTGAATTTCGTCGTTTTCAATTTCACAGGTGTGTACCTGTCCATGCAGTCTGCCTTTGAAAACCACAGCAGCTCAGCCAGGAAGTGTTAGAGCTGGTGAACTTACAGGGCAGGGTCACAGAGAGCTGAGGTTCACACCCCCTCCTGTCTTTAACATCAGCGCAAAGTAAACTGCAGAGGAGCTTCGTGTCATTAGCGTGAGAGATAACAGCGTGTTTAAGGCAGAGGATTCATCAGCTGTCCCCCATTCACGTGTTTAACAGGTAAGTGTGACTCCGGACACGCCCACTCTCAGTTTCTAATGGTGAGTTTTGTCGCTGTAGCAACCTGGAGCCTGCATGTACAGTAGGCTTCCTGACTGATTCTGTCTGTTTGTGGGAAACTGGAGCATTTCATCATTAGTTCTAATAATCAGCTGGTGCTCCATCCTTGAAGGAAGCGCTCCTCAGACGGTCCTGAAAATCCAGGTTTCCTGTCGTGGATCTGCGGTTTCTTTGGCGGATGCTCAAATCAGACGTGAGCTCAGGGTGTTTCATGTGGTCCTAATATGGTCATGTAAGACACAGAACCCCACCCATCTGCCGTTCAAGCTTTGTTTCCCTTTAAAAGGGGGAGGAGCTAAAGGTGTCAGCTAAAGAAGGATTATTATTAACTTAGTCATGCAAAGCTGACCAAGTTTAAAATCAAGAGCCTGAAATCAGCAGAATGAGTTCACTTAAACTTTTTTCTTCAAGAACACAGTGTGCACTTTTGTCTCCAAACTTTTTAAAGAAAATGGAAAATTACTGCTCCCTTATTTTATGCTCACACACACACACACACACACACACACACACACACACACACACACACACACACACACACAGCGTGTTAAACAGAAACAACAAAGAGTAAGAAAGAATAAAAATCATCATCGTTGCTTCAGTCCCTCTGCTGATCTGCAGCTGCCCTCACTCATGAAGAAGACTCCTCTATGAACCACCACCGAGCAATGTTCCCTCTAAGCTGCGCACGTGCGCAATTGCGCACTGCTGGCACGGTCTCTGCGCACAGAAAATCTGCGTTGCGCACAAAAAAAATTAACCTCAATTGAAATTAAAATTAAAACTTTAACAATTCTGTTTTGCAGTGTTAGTCAGTAAGTGACTGGCTGCTCCTGTATGGGATTAGAACGATGCCACCTTATCCTATAGTCCAATCAACGTCGCTGACAGGCTATGACAGCGTCCTTATGTGCCGACACCATTGGAGATGTGAGCAGGACAGACCGAACAACTGACGGAAAAAGTGTGGACTTTATACCAGTTTTTAAATTGTGTTGATCGGCCACGTAAAACCAGAGTTATGATAAAAATATCTGCAATGTTTGGTTTTCTTCCTGAATACTGTCGTTGTTTATATTTACTGCGGGAAGAAACGGTAAAAACGGCGTTTTATAAGGAAAACGCTCGAAAGCCTGTGAGCAAAGACAACCCACTCCCCCAGCCTTTCCTATTGGTCGAAAAATGTAGCATGTTGACCAATCAAAAAATGATATGGCAACGTGGCATCTAGTTGTTAAGAAACGGGGGGAAGTTTTAGGAGTGACGGCGGTGTTCTGAGATGTGAGAGATTTGAACGTTTAGCGCAAATCTTGTGTAGTTAGTGTGTAGTTGGTGTGTAGTTAGTGTGTAGTGTAGTCAATAGTTTTGTTGTGTGTGTCAGAACAATGAGGCGGCTGCTGAGTGTTACAGGTGTTACAGCAGTGATACATCTCCTGCTGTCAGGCCTGCAGGTATCAGGCTGTTGTTCTCCTTTATCTCATAGTGGACAGAAATTATTTTTGGAGTGGCACAAATAATTTGTGTGGCATCAGATTTGATGCAGAACAGCTGATTGTTCTGTAAATAGTTTGAAATGTTTATTTAAAAACGCCTTGGCTGCATTAAAAAATAAATAGCTGCTGCAAAAACTTTGTTGTTTGCCAAACTGAGTTACTTTTTTTTTGAAGTAGTAACTATATAATTAATTGCCCAACATTGGTCATTATATGCTGTATTTTGCAGACAGAGTTATAGACTCTCTCCCAGACCACAGACTCATAATACAAGTCAGAGCTTTATGGAAAAAAAAAAGAAAGTTGTGTTTTTAAAATTGGAGTTCAAGTTATTTTTACTTCCAATAGTGTTAACATACTACACAGGTCATGAACAGGATTTTTTTTAATTTTCATTGTAAGTGGGCTAAAGCAGTTAATTAAAAGTAGTCTAACATAAATGTAAATGCTGTGATTTGATCATTTTAATAAACCATGTAACTTGGATGGATTCGATGCTGGCGTGACCACAGTGCACACGTCTGATGTCGCTCACAGTGGTCCAAGGGACGCTCAGGGAGTTTGTGTGTTCGCTCAGACACATGAAAAATTAGAGGGAACGTTGCCACCGAGTGTCTGGAAAAGAGCAACGTGATGATTCCTGCTTTAAAACTGGCCCTGAGATCTTTCACACAGCAGACAGCCGAGGCCGCTCGCTGCTTCATGATTTCCGATATTTTCCGTCTGAGTTGTGTTTTAACTTTTCACTAACTTTCAAGGCCTCGCTCGGCTCAGCTGGCTGGAGGAGAGCGGAGGCGTCCCTGTAGACGGGCGCAGGTAAAACCAGGAAACCCCAGAAATGACTCAGCAACATTTGTTTGTAATAAGCAGCAATCAGCGCTGAGCAGATTTCATTAAACTCCCAGTTATTCATTAATAAGTGATCCTCACTGTGGAGCGCTATCTGCAGCTTTACTCACCTCATGATGTGCAATAACAGTTAAAGTGGATTCATTAAAAACACATTTATTCACCTCGACTCTGCAGGACGGCCACACACACACACACACACACACTGTGGTGACGATGCTGATGTCAGCGCCAGCTTCGGACCGTAATGAGCTCAGATAAGTTTAAGAGAACGATTTGTCGGAGAAATCGGCTGACGACGCTCAGGATTTAGAAACGCAGCATTGGCTGTTTTAGGAGACGTGCTGATGGGAGGACATTCATCTTTTTATCTCGCAGGAGCGATGGCAAAAACAACATTTCCCAGAAGTCCTCGCTCCATCTGTCTCCTGCTCCATGCAGCAGGAGTTAAGCAGGAAAAATATTCATGCAAGGAGAGAAAGCAGCTCGTGGTTTTGTCTGTTACCCTCGAGGCCGTCTGCTGGCATGCTGTCTGCGACTGACGCCTTCAGCTTCATGGTTCACGGTTAAAAGGAAGTTGAAATCTTCCCTGCTCAGCCTCACAGGTCACTGCAGGGCACACCCAGGTGATGTCCTGTAGGTGGGTGGGACTCTCTGCAGATGTTCCTCTCAGAGTTTCCAGCAGCTGCTTCATCATAAGGTAACAAAAGTACTTTGGACCCCGGTGTGGCCCCGCCCTGTTTGGCTGTTTTTGATCAACAGTCACTTAAACCTGCACATGGGATCGACCGAAGCTGTTAGCCAGCCGTGGGTCTACATACAGAGGTTCAGGAAGTCAAACCGGCCTCTCTGCATCTCCGTGATGCTGACAAACCCTCTAAACCATCATTTCTCTGCTCAGGCACAAAGTGTCAGTCCCTCAGTGCTTCTCCTGCTGACGTTTACAAGGTCAGTGCTCTGTGCAGTCAGCGACTGCATGCATACACAGACAGCATCTCATTAAAATACATTTACAGACAGCAGGACTTCCTTCTGCTGTTTGCTCCGTAAAGTCGACTCCGCTGAGCTGTGACCTGCTTCCTGCCAGCAGCGTGAGACAGCCGTGATCGGGAGCTGTGCCGTGTTGCCAGCGAACAGATCAGACCGTACAGGAAGACAAACGCTCCGGAGACGAGGAGATGAAAGCTGATCGATAAAGACTGAAGCAGTTTGAGCCGCTGCAGCGTGAAGTGGAAATAATGCAGAGCGCTGAAGGTTCAGAGCAGCTGATCTGACCATTAATAACTCAGAGTCACAGAACGATGATGAGTTTTTCAGGTTTACCACAAACTGGACATGAGGAGATTCAAAGCAGAGCTCCTTCGGCTCTAAAGTGACCAGTGTGACCTCGACTTTGAGCCATCAGGTGGTCACTGTGTGGGAGCTTGATCAAATTTGTACCAATCCTGTCACTGTTTGGACAAAAGACTTTAATAAACTTGTCTCACGAGACACACAGGACAGTCTGTCAGGCATCCAGCATGAAAACCCCGCCGTGTAGAGAGAGGACCATCTAGCTGGAGATGGTAGGAGATGATCGGGTGTACAGCACGGATCCTTGGAGGACCAAGAAAGAAAGAAGTGATTCAGAGGTCAAATGCATGTAAAGGAGAAAGAGCCTTTAATCATCTTCAAAAATCTGACTTCACTTTGATATTTATTTGCCTTTGTGATGATTTCTCAATGTGTTCAATAAAATGAAAAATCAACATTTTTGAAAAGAAGGAAATTAAAAGATATAAATATTTTATATCTAATTATAATTAATTATTATATATTTATATCATATAATTTCATATAATATTATAAGTAATCATTATTTACATTGAAACTTTTGGTGGCATATTAATCAAATGTATTAATTTCTTTATTTTTAATTTTACCTCACCCTCATTAAACACTGTAAACTCTGCTGATCACAAAGAAGCTGTTACAAGATGTGCTGGAATATTACCTTAAAGTGTGTGTGTGTGTGTGTGTGTGTGCGTGCGTGTGTGTGTGTGTGTGTGTGTGTGTGTGTGTGTGTGTGTGTGTGTGTGTGTGTGTGCGAACCACACAGGAGGACGGCACGACGTTGAAAGTGAAAAAGGAAAAAGTGAAAGTGATGATGAGAATGTGAAAAACATCCTAATAATGAGTCTCGACGGTTTTAAGTTTTTATCAAAGACTTGAAGGGAATCAAATCTGGAATCATGGAAGTGAAGTGAGTCACCTCCGTGTGGCTCAGTCACACTGCAGTAAACACAGGACAGCAGCCTCCTTGTGAAGAGGATTACTTTATCAGAGTCTGACTGCAAGTAACTGTGGAGGCCAGCTGATGGTCCAGAGATGAAGGTGTTGGGCCCACAACCTCTGGGAGACCTCTGTCCATCCTGTAGGAGGAAACCTGTCTCCAAAATCCTGGTTTGACTCAGACTGACTGCAGTCGCTCTCAGACAGGTTAGCAAAGATCTGCAAATAACTGCAGTCTGAAAACACATCGGCAACACGTTGGAGTCAGTCTGCTGATGAGCATAGGGGACGCATGTCTTTGAAATAGGGGACGCATGTCAGATTTAAATATGGTCAATTCTGGTTCCAGAAACCCAAGCTGGTGATGGCCATGAAGCGAACATGTGAGGCTTTCTGTTGCTTTGTTCCATCCTGCTCATTAATGACTGTGAAAGCATCCATCCAGAAGCTTGCATTAAATTACCAGGAACCACCCTGTAATGTAGACAGCTGTCCAAACATCTGCCTCATATGTCTTCAGCAAAGCCTTCATCAGCTGCTGCTGCTGTTTGTAGAAGAAACAACGCGGCGTGGACGACACTGGAGGATTTTCTTCTTCAGCGTCACACACGCTAAGGCAACGGCGCCGCCACTCATCGCCTCTTCGCTGTCAGCTGAAATGTCACCTCAGCTGCAACGCCGCTTGATTTCCAGCTTCCATCTGTTGGGGATCAACTGAGGTGTGTGTGTGTGTGTGTGTGCGCGAGCAGCATCCAGTGAGAAGCAGAAATCTGCTGGTTTTTGTGTGTACTAAAAACATGAAGCTGTATTTGTGGTAAATATCAGTGCGGGGGTCTCCGGGTCAGGGTGGTGCTCGAGTCAGGCATGTTTCAGAGGAGACGGGACGTTTGAGCACCGAGTGGAGAAACAACCATCACTGAACACCAACTATGAGCCACCTGCGGTCCAAAGAGTCTTAACCATCATTCACACCTCCACCTGTGTGACCTTAATGACTCGCACCACAGGCGGGTGGAGCAAAGACCCTCCAAAGTGTCCTGATATGTCTGCATAAATAAGCTGATGGGACTCCAGCTACAGCAGGAACTTTGTCGTATGTATGACATAATGTCAGAAAATGACACTATACTGATATTCCTGCTGTAGCAACTGCAACTGCACCAACCACTGCATCTGCAGCAACATCTGCAGCAACATCTGCACCTGCAAACCTGCACTGCCAGCTCGTGTCAGCAGCAGAATCCTCTGGTTCCAGGTTTTTTCTCACTTTGTCGATAGACCAAAAGAATAGCGTGTCTGCTGACCGCTCGCTCCGGCCGGCCAAACATCTGCTGCCCAGTAGATGGCCAGGCTGGTTACTGGCCTCTGATTGGTTAAACCAGCAGCAGGTGACAAACTGTGAGAACTCAGGTCCAGGTGGTGGAACCATGGAGTTTAAAAGGCGCGTGTCTCAGGATCTGTCAACTTGTATATAACATGAAACAAACGATGGACGGATTCTGCCTGTTTGTTATATTTATATTATTTTATCATTTATATGTTAGCGCTTCTCTTGGAGTCATTGCTCGTTTTCTCTGCACCGTGGCCTCCGTCTCTCTCTGCTTATTCTGCATGTAAAATGTCCTCTGGTGTGCGTGTGCGTGGGTGTGTGTGTGTGTGTGTGTGTGTGTGTGTGTGTGTGTGTGTGTGTGTGTGTGTGTGTGTGTGTGTGTGTGTGTGTGTGTGTGTGTGTGTGTGTGTGTGTGTGTGTGTGTGTGTGTGTGTGTGTGTGTGTGTGTGTGTGTGTGTGTGTGTGTGTGTGTGTGTGTGTGGGTGTGTGTGTGTGTGTGTGTGTGTGTGTGTGTGTGTGTGTGTGTGTGTGTGTGTGTGTGTGTGTGTGTGTGTGTGTGTGTGTGTGTGTGTGTGTGTGTGTGTGTGTGTGTGTGTGTGTGTGTGTGTGTGTGTGTGTGTGTGTGTGTGTGTGTGTGTGTGTGTGTGTGTGTGTGTGTGTGGTGTGTGTGTGTGTGTGTGTGTGTGTGTGTGTGTGTGTGTGTGTGTGTGTGTGTGTGTGTGTGTGTGTGTGTGTGTGTGTGTGTGTGTGTGTGTGTGTGTGTGTGTGTGCGTGTGTGCGTGTGTGTGTGTGTGTGTGTGTGTGTGTGTGTGTGTGTGTGTGTGTGTGTGTGTGGGTGTGTGTGTGTGTGTGTGTGTGTGTGTGTGTGTGTGTGTGTGTGGGACGGGTCTGTTGCTCTCAGGTCATCATTTTCAGCCTGTTTGGATTCTGTTTGAAACTAAATTCTGATCATTTCCAAATATAAACCAAGAGCTTTAAATGAGGCAAAGGTTCAAACAGGACATGAAACAGCATCTCTGAGCTCTTATAATAAAGCTCACCTATTAAACCAAAGGACAGCGTGTGTGTGTGTAACGATGAAATACAGGCAGCCTCTGATAACCAGTGACAGCTGAGGCCCCGTGGATGAGATCGTGCTGGTTCTGCATGTCCTAACGGGTCCCTGTGCATCTGATTACTGTCATTTCTGCATGTTTGTGGTCATTCTGGGTAAATTTCTGCTGTTTTTGTATTTCTGGTCATTTTTACACCTCTTTGTTGTCGTTTGAGTCCAGTTCAGACTGGTTTATACGAGCTTTACCCAGCGAGTGCCCTCTAGGTGAACTAGAGACGAACAGGAAGTGAACAGGTGCACAGTTTTCATGAACAAACATGGCGGCTGGAGGAACAGAGCGGGCGCTTCAGATAACCTGTCTGAGTAATACGGGCGCCGGGGAAAACCTCGAACCTGTAATGGCCCACATTAGATTACACAGGTGTTCCTAATAAAGTGGTCAGTGTGTGAACAATATGTCAGTACTTTTACAGGGATTAAACATTTACAGAAGATCTAATTAAAGTTTTAATGGCTGAAGGAAACCCCACATACTGCTATTAAAGAGGGAGGTGAATTTTTTATATATAAGTGACATTTTTACAGTTTTTAAAATTTAATTTATAATTTCATCCTAATAAAACAAATGGCTTCCTTGATATTAAACATCTGGCTCCAGGTGTTCATAGATTACCACCATGGTGTGTAATCAGTGCGACTGTGCCGACCGGAGTAAACATTCATTCATGAGTATCTTAAGGACTGCGACACGACAGCAGGTATGTTGATTCCACCTTAAACACTTTCATCCATTAATAAACATAAACTGAGGAGTTTTCATCAAACAGAAGAAGCAGATGTTCTTCCAGCTGTGAGACGTTCAGAGTTCAGCTGTCGGTTTAACACAACTATCCAAACACATCAGCAGGTTACATGTTCATAAATAACATGTACATGATCTGTGTTATCCTCTCACTGATTGTTCTCATGAACGGACGGATGGCGGGAACGTCGCTGGGAATTATGGGATGGAATTATTTCCTCTCTTTTCCTGAAGGATGGTCCAGCTTCTCCTCTGCTTAAGGGTCAGGGTCAGTCAGGATGCACGTTGGCGTGTTTGTGTTTGAATACATGCTGGAAGAATAAACGTTTACTATCGTCTCGCTCAGGTTTTATGGTTACGCTTGCATCACATGACAATACTGTCTCTCATCCCTGAGCCCGAGCAGAACCAATCAGCTTCTCCCTGTGTGTAAACAAATTCCTGGTATATTAAATAGTGAAGCTTTGCTGCACGATGTTTCTATGGCGCCGTGCCGGTTGTTGAATTGAATAAAATCTACCATGTAGTACTCCCAGTACTACATTTCTCCTCCATTTATGGAATTCAGTATCCTGTTACATCCCAAGAGGAACAGAAAATCTCTCGGGACCCCAAAACCAACAGGAAGTCCAGTGTTTTTCGAGTTCAGTGTGATTTTTGGCACAGTTCTCGGCACTTTCAGGCTTTATGCTTAAAAAACCTCCTGGAGAACCAATCAGACTGACTTCCTGTTTGTTCAGTCTATGGCCGTCTGTGACGGGGAGGCTCATTCCCGTGCTTTAAATCTTAAACTTAGCCGAAGGCCAAACGACAACCGAAGCCGACTCTGACTCGCACAGATGTAATGCAGACAGGAGGTAGGCAGAGCTTCCAGCGTCTTTGATTCATAATTAGCCGTGCCGAGCGCGAGGGGGAAACATCGATTCACAAACTTAATTACACATCTGCAGAACTGGAATAAAACGACAACTGAAAACAGCTTTTCATCTGAGAAATAACCAGCAATCATCCTCTCGGCAGACGTTTGGAAAACATCAACACTCGAGCTTCCTCCTGTTTCCTTTCATCAGCAGGTGAAATCGGCTCCATCATCACAGCGAGAGCCTTTAACTGCGCCTCGGTGCGCCACGTTTAATGCTTTTTTTGTCCACATATCAAATCTGCTTCAGCATCAGGCTCGTTATTGGATTAATCGTTACGAGTCTTCTACTTTCTTTTCCTTATGTGTCAATAAATTTCTCGTTGTTGTGTCCTGCTGGAGAAAACAAGAAATCTGAAGACATTAGTTTGAGGTTTCATTCATTAAAACGGACATTTTAATTTCTGTTGCAGTTTGATTAATGACATTTCCATTATTGATGGGATTACAAAGCAAGTAAACAAAAAGCTCCAGAAGGAATCGATGCGTCTGCACTGAAAAAACAACATGTTGGATTTACTTCATTCAGTCGTGGACATTGTTGCACACAGATGTTTTGCTTTGGCAGCAACTTAAACAACTTTTAGTCAAATCAAAATCAAAGTGTAATCAGCACAACTTATTCATATTCAATAACCCTGTGAAGTTTGTGCTGATAATATGTGGCTGAAACATGTTTAGATAAAGTAATTTGAGCTTTTCAAATATTTCAGTCCTTCACAGTTTTGTCACTTTATTCCAACACTGTTCATTCACTTTTACTCCAATACTACTTGGTCACTTAAAAACATTATCTTCATATTACATAATGTTCAACAAAGTCTAGAGTCTGCTTAACATAAAGATTTAATGGATTTATAACGACTTCCACTCCATCCATCCTCTTATCTTTATCAGGGTTGCAGGGGGCCTGGGGCCTATCCCAGATGTGATAAGGCAAGAGCCGGGATACACCCTGGACACATCACCCGTCTATCACAGGGCTCACGCAGAGAAGTCTGACGTCATTAGCCGTCTCTGGGTCCACTCCGCTTCAGTTCCTAAAGTCCAGCGAACACTGCGGCATCACTCAGAGTTACAAACTGTCTAAATTCTTTCATCTTTAATAAAACGATCAGCGTTGCTGCTTTACCAGGTGTAACAATTAAGTTTTACATCCAGGCATCCATGAAAACAGAGTTTATTAAATTTAACGGAGTTAGAAGTTAGCAGGAAGTTAGCAAACGTACAGCTCTGCTATCACTTCCAACATAAACGAAGACAGAAAACTAAACAGCAGTGATGTTTGTAGGGTTACTGAAGTTGGGCTAGCTGGTATATAATGATGTGCTACGTGATTACTAGCTAACAGCTATGTTAGCATAGCATAAACACAGTGAAGCTGGAGGATGACGCTAACTTTTTCCACTCGATAAAAGTTAACGTGAGGGTTCCTGATGGTTAGGGACAAATGCAATCGCATGGCAGGATGCTGTAAACGGACCAAACTTCAGTCAGGAGAACAACTGAGATAATCCATTCACAATACGAGGTTAGTCATTAATATACTGCAGCATGGGCTGGGCTGTAGTTACATGTAAGGGTTTAAAGACTGAGCTTTAAAATGAACAGTGGTAATAAAAACAGGCCGACAGTGATCACTGACTGTTTTTAGGGGCTTGTTCAGATTAAATAGAACAAGATACAAAGAATTAAAATACAACAGCCTTATTAAACACAGATGCAGGGTTCATACATCGTCACTTAAAGACTGGATTAGCCTAACCCCAATAACTGCGGGAGGAAACCAGAGAGAACCCACTGTAAAGTAGCTGGATTGTGGATTTGAACCCAAGATCGTTTTGCTTTAAGGCAACAGTGTGAACCACTGCGCTGTCATTACAGACTTAACCAAAGTGGGAAAGCTATGCTTACAAGTCCTTAACAGGTTAAACCACAATAAATAACACTAGCATACACGTGGTGTGTGCAGTTGTCTGCATCTGATAACTGCAGTGATTTTCCTGTGGTTTAAAATCTCCTGTGACCTTGTGAATTTCGTCAGTCCAGGTATCCACTCTAACTAGATCATATCAGGTCATCTCAACAAGAACAAATTAAGTTGGTGAATTTCCTGCAGATCACATGATTTAATTACGTTCACCATGGAAACGTGAAATTATTTTGTTCAAATTACGAGTCAGACTTTTTAAATGTAACAAACACCCAATTTCCTTGTTTTGAATGTGCACTTTTTGAGGTTTTCTCCCAGGAATGATGTGATAAAGCAGATCAGAGTGCCCCTGCTTGTTCCTGCTCCTCTTCATCACAGACTTTAAACCGCTGCAGATTTCTGACTGATAAATCTCATGATACTGATGCTGCAGTGATGAACACAGAGCAGATTTTGGCTGTGACAGCTGCGGTTTTTAAACAGAGCTGAACATTTCACGTGGATATTTGTAGTTATGAGATTACAGGGATTAAAGTGACCTCCTGTGGGCTTTGCCTGTGACGTGGAAAGTTTTAAAAGCAGATCAAATTTTGCATTGCTTCATTAAATATAATAAAGTTACTGTGAATAAACATTCAGCTGACTGTGAGGAGCTCAGGTCTGAACAGATTTGGTTGGTTTTATGTGAACCAAAGATTTCAGTTTAACATGTTCACTGTAAAATATTTAAACATTTATTATATGACAGATTTAGTTTTTCTGATCAGCTGACTGAATAAAAACACCGGAGGATTTCATCATGGACAATTTTCCTCCTAAAAACAGAGACTTTAGTGACAGGAAACTCTCATTTCCCATTCTTCCTGTTTGTTTGAACGCAGCAGCACACCTGTGCAGGTGTGCCACATTAATCTGAGCTCTGTGGAGACAGGAAAGTAAAAGTTCCTTCACAGCTTTTGATGGTGTCTACGGTCTGTCTCATAAACCTGGCTGTGACCAGCGTGATGAAGAGTGTGCTGATGAAGGTGATGATGTCATAAAGGTAAGAAGTTGCTGTTCTTCATGTTTTGAAAGCATCTCGTTCACCTGATGATGGCTTGGAGTGTCTCGGCTGTTGGTCGGTGTTTGCTCTGTCTGCCTTCTTATTAACTGTGTGGACATTTACACACACACACACACACACACACACACACACACACACACACACACGGTTCTGTGGGTCGTCTAGTGAGAGTAGTGAGTGGTGGGGTTGGGGGGTGCTTACTGCTGCACACACACCTCCACACTCGCCGTTTGTTGGACCGATGCTGAGAAAACAATAAATGTGGCAAACTGATGAAAATGTTGTGATGAAGCGTTTGATCATCAACCTGAGGACATCATGAAGGTAAGAAGCTGCTTTTTGTTGGTGTGTGTGTGTGTGTGTGTGTGTGTGTGTGTGTGTGTGTGTGTGTGTGTGTTTTCTGTGGGTTCTGATGTTTCAGTGATGCGAGGCTCATCTGCTTCAACCTCCGTCTTTTGGGGTCTGACTCTTGTTGCTTGTTTGACTCATGCAGCTCTGCCTCCTTTGAAATGACTTCAGTAACTGATCAACGTGTAAAGCCGATCTTTCACATGTCAGGTGAAGCCTCGTTTCTTTTTGTGTGGTGAGACACAGACCGAGGGTCTCGTTGTGTCTAATGAATGAAGTGCAGAGGAGCCTGGGGTTGTTCTCTAAACGTCTGCACAGTTCGTGTGCTGTTGTTGTCAGTTGTTCTGTGTGGTTGGTCATGTGATCCACAGCACATAGATCTGTTAAAGCACCGTCGTGGTGGTTCTATGTGGAGCTCCTTTGATTTTCTGCTCCATAAAACAGCCAATGTGCACATGTCAGCTTGAACCTGAGAGGAAATACAAATCAGACTGTAAAACTCTGCGAGAGGACTCGAATATGAGTCAGTGAAGCTCACGTGTGACTGATGACAGCGAAACTGAGGTGAGTTATTCATGATATCCTGAACTTTTCTGTCAGTAAGTGCTGCTGTTTTTGTCTCTGTTAGCTGCTGTTAGCCGCTGTTAGCTGCTGTTAGGCTCCCTAAGCCGGCCTTAGTGAAACTCTTCAAATTTGATTGCCGTTGTTGTACTCAGTCCTGAATAAACTCTCATATGATGTGAGAATGTGATAAAACTGTTTATCAGAGAAAAAGTATGATTATTTCTTTTAGGGCACTCGAGCCCAACGTTAGCTTATAGCTTAGTTAGCTTATAACCAGCTGCTGTGTAGCCGGCTCTTCTGAAGCTCTCAGAGACAGCTGTCGTCTAACCTGCTGAAAATAAGTGATTGTGACAATATTCGGAATAAAAGCACATTAATCACACTAATCAGTGTATAATAATAACTACAACATTCTGTAACCCCAAAATATTACTTACTGTACCTTTTTAAACATCAAATGTGAAATAAAATCCCCCAAATTTTTCATTCAAATACAGTCACAGATTTTCTATAAAAACGTGTGATCTCAGACACTTTATTAAAACTGAGTCATGAAAATAAAATGAAAGAGAAAGAAATTAGCTTGTTTGGGGGACTGAGCAGAGGCACTGCTGTAGATTTGACCCCCCTGACTGAATCGATATGAGCTCGGGTGGATGTTTGTGTTGTTGTTGAGATGTTTTAATGAGTTCGTTAAAGTGAAAGGCAGCCTCTTCAGTCTGTTTATTTCTCTGATGTAACTGAACAGTGAAGCTAACATGTGCTGAGCTGTTTGTCACTGCTGGGCGAGTGCTGCGGCAGAGCGCGGCTGCACAGGTGCAACGCTAGTGCTGCCACGCTGAGAAGCACGGCTCACTTTACATGTTTCATTTGTCACCAAAGTCCAAGAGTTAGTCTGCCCTCCGGTCTAGGTCGTGACCCTGCATCTGAACACTGTTAGCATGTGTTTAAAGTGTGCTGCTGTTTAGTTGGCCTCAGACATCTGCTGTTGGTCTTCACTGCCAGAGGATGTTTTTATTGGACCAGATTCATCTTTGTGTCTTCTAAGATACAGATGGAAGTTTGATTTCCAGTTTCCTCCCAGCAGGAGCCAGAATCAGCCGGAGCTGCTGTGTGACCCGGCCCACGAGTTTATCCAAATGTGACGAGGCGGGTCTATGAGAAGGAAATCCTTCTAAACGGGACGAGCAGTGGAGGAGCCAAGACAGTCGTGAATATAAAAACGAAGTTTCTCAAATATAATTTACTTAGCATAAAAACAATAATGAAACACCCTGACCAGGGACAACAAGAATTTAAATAGATAAAAACAATACAACAAAGTTCAAAAGTTCAAATGGCCTCAGCCAATCAAGGAGTCCATTAAAACCCCAAACCGACAGAGTCCTCGGACGTCCTCTCCACCAGTTTGTTCCAGCGTCCACTGAAGAAAAAGGAGGACACTTGTCTTTATTTACCCGGAGTGCCTTCATTAATTGATAGGGTCGGAGCTTACCCCGCATGGGCAGAGCTCCGCCCACCGCTGTTCTGTGTTCCACATGCGTGGCTGGTGTCTCGTTGTCTCACAAGATAGGACGTCCTTCCGTCTCTGCTTTGCTCTCCACCGAGGGTGTGCTTTCCTCGCCTTGTGTCTAACGACGCCGCCGTAATCTCGTCCGCGGTCCAGCGCTCCGTCCGCCAGGAGGGGGTGCAATAAAACTAAGAAAAGACATTATGAAAGATTAACAATGATGAAACACAGCAACACTGCAAAATGATTAAAAACACCAAGTTAAAACATGCCAATCCCACCCTGTGACACAAACCCCATGTGTTTACACTGCAGCTGGACCGGAGCTGTTTTGCTTTTCTTTCACTTTAAAATTGGTTGAAATTTTGTATTTGTTTTTATCTCTTGTTGTGTGACGTGCTGCTGAGGCCGCATGTTTCCTGTGACCACGCCGTCTGTGATTTACATTCCATTTACATTTAGATGACTGCTGCTGCTGCGGCTCTGATGACGTGACGCACGCTGAGCAGCTGGTAAACGACTTTGTTTCCTGTCTCTGGTTTCCAGTTAAAGCCTCCTTTCCTTCTGTGTCAGAGCTGCTCAGTTCACTCTGGATAATGAGGAGCTCCCCCTCCGCCGTGCTGTCGGGGTCTTGCTGTTAATGTGAGTTTCTGCTGAGATCTTTCAGAGATTCTGCTGCTGTTCGCGTTACAGTGACACAGCTTAGAGACTACTGGCAGACTCACATCTACACGTTGTAGCTGTGTTCTGTCACCAGGGGGCAGTGACAGAAATAAGCAGAAGGAAGTTCATTTCATGGCTAACATCATTCTTCATGTTTGCTAATATCATAACATCATAACCCTCCTGCTGGAGTCCAGTCCGTTTTACTCGTTCTGTAAGACTAACAGGAGTCATTATTTTCCAGTGATTTTTTTTAAACAACGTCATCATCAAATAGACCATTACGGCAAGGCTGGGATGGTCCAGCTCAGATTTGGTCTGGAGTATAAATCAAGTGCAGTCCGTTTTCTGTTTTGGTCATTATTTTCCAGTGATTTTTTAAAACAACGTCATCAGCTCTGGAGTATAAATCAAGTGCATCTGTTTTGGGCCGAGCTGTCGGCTGGCTGGCTGTCGTCTCTCCGTCACTTCCTGTGTAGCTCCCAGCCTTGTTTCCACTGTCTGCCACCTCAGCCCGCGCCGCTCTGTTAGCGGTGACCCTGAACAGTCTCTGTGCCCAAAACCACGCCCACATTGACATCACCACACAGTCTTGTAGCTGACAGTTGAATGCTAGCTAACATTTTACACTGGGGTTCTGTACTTAAACTGTGAGTGGTCTCCTTCACTCCCATTGGTTGTTGCTTGAGCCACTCGCCAATGTGTTGCCAGTTTCTTCCTCTGCAGACGATAACGATGCTCCTGATGAGCAACATGTGAGAGACACAATTCAGCCTCAGTTTGTTTAAGAGACTCGTGTGTGTGTGTGTGTGTGTGTGTGCGTGTGTGTGTGTGTGTGTGTGTGTGTCTGTGTGTGTGAAATATGAAAACACTGTTTGTTTCCATTTGTGGAATAATCAGGACGTTACTTTTTATAAATTCCAACACATCAGGTGTGTTTTGATGATGTAAAGTGGAGGGGAGTCATCTTCAGAGTTTGATTGTGTGTGTGTGTGTGTGTGTGTGTGTGTGTGTGTGTGTGTGTGGTGCAGCTGCAGCCAATCATGAAGCCAATCTCTGGCGCCTGTCTTTCCATCAGTGCAGCCATAAAGGTCGAGGTGGCGGTAAAGCGGAGTGACTGATTTAAAAGCTGATTTTTATTGCCGCCATCTTTTTGGGCGCTTTGCTGCAGATCACACACAGGCTCAGACCACACGAGCCGTGTGACATCCGTCCTGATTTTCAGTGTCTGATCCACAGGAGAGCTGGCAGACGGTCGCAGTTTTACGATGGAGTCCCAACCTGCAGGTGCACATTTTAAAAAACCAAATTAGTTTTCTAACAGGATGTTTTGCTCAGAAAAGTAGATGAAAAGCAGCAGCAGTCTAAGCAGGGAAGGCCTGACCTCCCTCTCGCCTCCTGCAGCTCATCTGGGAAACAATGATTCATATTTTTACTTTAGAATGAAAAAATGAAGAAAGGCAGGCGGGTGTGCTGGGAGTAAAAGCTCTGAGGGTGATATGTGTCCATAAAGAAATGGATGATCCTCATCATGTGGGATGTGTAGTGTGGCTGTTCAATCAGGATGATCTGGAATCAAACTTCTGCCTGATATTCGTTAAATCACTTCCACTTTCCCACACTGTCAAACTCAACGATGACATCACTACTCCAGTCCAATCATCTTCTGGCCTGAAGCCTCCCACATCCTAACACCAGTGGGATTCCTGACCTCCATGATGTGTCATCAGATAAATAATTAGTTTCTGTTCATATGAATATAAATAATCATGAACTCCGGCTCTGCTCTGCAGCCTCGGTGAGCTCAGCATATTCTTTGAATGCATGTTTCATGCATTCATATTTAAACTGTGGCTCACATGCATGAAGCTCACAGAATAAGAAAACCTGCTCAATCAGATGAAGTTCATCTGCTGACAAACTTCATTTGCTACATTTCCACGTCTCCTGTGGGACAGTGACCTTTAACCTTTAATGTTTAAGTTTGCAGGTTGAAGGCTCTAACACATAAACAGCAGCACAGAGAGCACGCTCAGACAGCAGTGTTTATTTCACAGCTCCGTCTTAAATCATCAGATCATTGGGTTTCTGCATCTTATTTGCAGCAGTGTTAGTGTTACAGATGTTTTCTGTTTGTCTTTCTCACCTTTTTACCATCATCATCACCAGGTAACCTCTCTGATTGGAGCAGGTGGCACTCACGTGACAAGTGAGCGCGCTCAGAGCCTGAAGCAGAAAACGGGGCTTTCCATATGGAAAAGAAATAGTCAAAACTTATAAAAGACTTGGATCAGATGTGGCCTGCTTCATAAAGTGAATCATATAAGGTTCATATGATTTACTCATGAAAGTGGCCACTTTCACATTACTTTCATATATTGTTTTAGGAAGTATCCAAAACATACAAGTTTCATTTATATGATTTTTCAAGGGATCTTGTATCTGTTTTCACTCTTGTACGCTTTTCATACAAGTTCCACACAAGACAGATACAAACTTGATAAGATTTATAAACATCTTTTCCATATGGCTTGAGACCCAAACTTGATCGCCGTTGTCGTGTCGTGATGTTTCAAACTGATTTTACCTTTTGCTGAGACGGCAGCCATACCAACATGGAAACCCTCCAGGTGTCTCCCAGTCAGCCTCTTCTGTTGGTTCAGATGTTTGAACACTGACTTCAGATCATTTGATGAAACTCTTTGTTTTAGCTGAAATGTGATTTGATGAGGTTTTGAAAGCTGCTGCGTTCGACCGACACATGCTTCAGATACAGGGTCAGAATGTAAACATGAACACAGAAAGCTCCAGTTAGCGTCATTAGCACGAGCGTCTTCTTCTGATCGCTGAATTAAAGACTCACACGCTGTGACACACGCTATCGCTGAGCTAATCGCCGCCTGTGCCGTCGTCTTACACTAAAGGGATAATCTACTGCTCTTTATCAGTCGCAGCAAATAATAGGATTTAGGAGTCCACACACACACACACACACACACACACACACACACACACACACGGCGTACCCATCCAGTTGTCCTTAGGAGAGCTAACATGTTAATCTCTTAATCAGGAAAACTCATGGGGCTGTGTGTGTGTGAGAGTGTGTGTGTGTGTGTGTGTGTGTGTCTTACGGGCTCTACCCTACTCTCACCTTTAGGAGGCGCCACAGTGGCTCTGCCTCCATCTGGTCCTATCCCAGCATCCTCCTCTGTCACACCAACCCTCTGCGCGTTTCCGCTCAGCGTCTGAGAGGCGCACAGTTCAGTTCAGCCTGCCGAGCCTCAGATTGGTCCCCGGGGTCTGTCGACCCTGCAAGCACCTTGGTTATTCCAACAAGTGGCTGAGCAGATGTTGCTGTGACACAGGAGAAGAGAACCTGAGTGGGATCCAGAAACAGGCAGTCGGAGAAACGAGCTAGCTTCATCTGTGATTACTGCGAACATGATTCAGTTTGTCCTGTTTGTGTTTCAGGCTGAACAGCTGGACTGAAATCAGGTTTTGACATCTGCATCACAGCTGCTGACGGCCAGCCTTGAGATGATGAGCTTTGAGATGAGACATTTAGACAAATTTAGTCCACCTCCACGGGGGTGCAGAGGATGTGTCGGCAAAGATGTGTCCTGTTTTTGTAATGTAGTTAGAAAAGTGAAGCTTTTACATGTTGAGTATTCAGTACATGTGAAACCACCTCCTCATGTCCCTTCATACGATGTATTACTCAATATGGTTTCCTGAACTTTGACCTTGTTCAGGAAGCTCAACAATGAAGGTAAATAAATACAATTTAAAGTTTTTACAGATTTTTCACATTTGATGTGACCGATGATGAAACCAGCTTCAGTTTGGTGATCACAGCTTGTAGGTCACCAAAATCAGTCTTTCAGTATCTGAAACATTAGAATCTTTAGTCTCGATTTAAACACACAGTCCTGGGTAAACGCATTACTGCATCATCAGTCTGGTGCATGGTGCAGGTGATCAGCTCTGCTGAGGTGCTCCTGAGGACCAGGTTTTGACAGAAGGATTCAGCTAGTCTGTATTTTGGGGTTCTGGTATTTCTCGTCTTCCTCCTGACAACAGCTCAGGTTCTCTGAAAGGTTCATGTCAGCGGAGCTGGCTGGCACTGATGGGATGGTCAGAAAACCGTTTGGTAGTCGTGTGGCATGACGGGCAGGTGATCAGTGCTGCTGGAAAAAGAAATCTCCATAAAGCTTTCTTTACTTTGCATTGAGAGGAACTTCACAGTGGATTTCAAACACTGTGGATTCTGTGTCTCCACTCGTCCTCCAGACTAAATGTGCTTTAATCTGAAACCAAGACTTTAGTCCAGGTAAGACTCTGTCTCTGGTTCAGGTGTGCCGTGACTCCGGCCTCGGTCCAATTCAGTTGACTTTTCCACACTATCCTGGTTGTTCTCCCACTTTTTTTCTTTCCACTCAGTTTCCCATTGATAAGCCCCAGCCCTGCCCCCCAAAAAGTCCTGTCCCATACACTAGCTGACCTTCTTGCAGGATCACTGCAGCTAACTGAGTTAAATCAGCTGGTTATTCATTACTACAGCCACAGTTGTGATAATGGAATCGTTTCTTTAGGCGATTACTTTTGATAGCACCAGCTTTTCTTTTAGCAGTGAAACTGATTTTATTTCAGAATATTAGTTGGTGAAAAAAGCAAAGGAAATGTGACCGAGCAGGAAATGATGAATGCGTCCCGAGTTATCATCCGTTCTTCATACTTTGAGACATTTTCAGAAGCTTTTAAGTTTAGTGCAGACGCTCGGAGTTACAACCCTCCCGAGGTCTTTTATTGGAGTTATGAGTACTTTCAGTCTGTACTGCTTCACTATCACAGCCTTCATCATTGTGGTTTTAAAAATGGTCTCCTGGGTATTACAGCTCTAATATCAAAAATGAGAAATCTACTCGGGCAGGAGGGATGTGAGAATGAAAGGATGACCTTTCGCACGGGTAAATCTTGCTTTGGTGGGGATGAAAAGTACTTCAGCTTTCACAGTCTGACTTGTCTGCTGCTGAGGTCATCTCTGAATAACACAAACCCTTCGGCGTGACTCACATCGCTTCTCTGTAATCAAGAAACCCCGGATGCCACCTGGAACGTGACGCTCGGCCTGCTTACGCTCTGCAGCACCGTCTCCGTTTGTTTGACCTCACGACCCGGAGAGTAAAATCCTGCAGATGGCAGCTCATTCTGTTTTCCACTGCTTTGTAACCTTTGTCATTCAAAACCTGTAATTCACTCTGAGTGAAAATACGCCGAGTAACCTTGGAGGAATAACCAATATATAAACAATCCAACATGGACGCCGAGCATCTCATGTCTGTGAAGGAGGCAGCCGATGCCATGCTTTATTCTACGTGGCTCTAAAGATGTGAGGAATGCTGGAAAAGATCATTTTTCACACATTCCTACAGTCGAAAACCATTTTAAGTAGAATTGTATCGCTTTGAGACCAGTTTGAGGGGTAAAAAGACTCCCCAAGGTCGTCCCCAGAAGACCCCAAGGTCAACGTTTCCCTCAATCACCTGGGATTTTCAGATTTTATACCATAGGTGCATTTACTGAGACGCTGAGGGGGTAGCACCGGTGGCATTTCATCAGTTTTAGTCTTTGCATTTTAACTAGTTAGTTATTAATCTCTGTCTCTCTTCCACAGCATGTCTTTATCCTGTCTTCCTTCTCTCACCCCAACCAGTCGCAGCAGATGGCCCCGCCCCTCCCTGAGCCTGGTTCTACCGGAGGTTTCTTCCTGTTTTTTCCTTCCCACTGTCGCCACAGTGCTTGCTTATAGGGGGTCATATGATTGACAGGTGTTATTGTAGGTCCTTACCTTACATTATAAAGCGCCTTGCAGCAACTGTTGTTGTGATTTATATAAATAAAATTTAATTGTTTTTGTTAGGAGAAAAAAAGTGTTGCTGGTCAATAAAAGTAACGCTGCTTCCTTCCTGTACAAGTGATCCCTAATGCCTTCACCCAAATCACAGACCAGTGGGCACACTTTGGTCAGGGTCCAAAGGTTCAGCACTTTTCTCCAGTATCCTGGTTCAGACTTTCCCAAGAAGGCTCATGGAATTATTATTTATCCATTTTCATTGGTCAGCCCGCTCCTCCTTTGATACAGGACATGTTCAAACCTGACATTAAACCTTTCTATTACACCTGTTGTTGTTCCTCCACCTTTACCTGCTCACCTTTGACCACAGATTATATAGATTATAATCTATAACCTAAGTTTATACAATCCATCAATCGGGGGCAGAAACAAACGAGAGGTCTGGGACCTCCTGGAAGGTGTCAACGGCACATTTAGGTTGAAGCACTGATCACTGACAAAAGATGAGTTTGAGGAGACGAACAAGAAGCAAATATTGGGATTATTTTGGACACTCCTGACAAAGGAATTCAGCTGAATGAAAGCCCTTTGTTTGATGGAGAACTATTCAAACATCATAAGCAAAAGTTTTGTTGCTTTCCACATCAAGAACAAAATACACCTCGTCTATGAATTGGTGTTCTGGTCCAGCCTTTCCTGTCACAGAGTGGGATTAATGTGTGCCAGTTATTCAAAGGCAAAATGATAAACGTGCATTAAATACTGCACAAACAGAGGCAACATCTGTCTTCATCGTAAATGTGAACATAAACTTACAAAGATAGAAGCTGCAGAGAGGCGAGGCGGGGACATAAAGGAAGTGCACTTGAACATACAGACATTTATCAGCCAACTTGTGACTGCTACACAGACAAACAAGACATCTGCCATAAATTTGGACGAGCACTGTGGGTGCAAAGACACATAAAGGACACCTGACTACGGAGACGGGCCATTTCAGGACTCGTAAAGCTGGAGCAAAGTCAGAGAAACCATAAAGAGTCGACGACACGACGCAGGAGGAACGAGGAGCTCGGCCTCAGACAAAGAAACATCGTCAGCTCGCACTTTGAGTTCTGCAACAGCTGATGCTGCCAAGAGAGTCTAAAGATTTCCCAAGAGCTCGCTGTGTTTCCTTTAACCCTCCACTCTTCTCACTTCTCATCAGCAGGGATTTATTTCTTAATAACAGAGTTATCGTGTGGACGCTGAGAGCTGAATGCTGCTGTAGACAATAGCATAGACACAGTACTTGTATATTTATATATACTACACTGTGTGTGTGTGTGTGTGTGTGTGTGTGTGTGTGTGTGTGTGTGTGTGTGTCTGTGTCTAGCAGTATAAAATGGGTCCTCTTTGAACCTGACATATACGAACCTACATTAGTGTTTAAATATTGTTTCTCATCATGCGTCACTGACTCGTCTCTCTGTTGTGGCCTTGCCGTCTTTTCCTTTGAGGCTCAGGCAGTTAACTCAGAGATAAGGCCATGGACGCAACAGCAGGTCTCAGAGCAACTTTAATTTCACAGCCTTCTCAGTAACAGTGAGTCAGGAGCCTCGTACAGTAGAGAGTAAACGTGCTCCTGCTCTCTATCCGGGTTCAGTGTTAAATGTTTTTGTACTTGGTTGTGAGAAACTAGAGGATTTTACAAAATGCTGCGTTCCTGTGTGGCACAAGGAACATGTTGGCTTTATCCATTTAGACTCTGAAGTTAAGACTTTTTCATACAGCAAAGCTTTTTTTATTGCTGGTGTCTGAATGGAAAACCTTGAGTGCCTCTCTTCTGCTCTCGGCATCAACAGTGAGCAAGTCGCTATTATCATTTCTAGCTTGAAATAATTATAGTAAGAAGATTTATATGGCTCCTTTCAATGAACCCAAGGCTGCGTTACACAAAAACACTGAAGGCCGAAGGCCTCAGTGAATAGGTGACAGTATGTTATAGGAGATGTGCGACTAGGATCCAGTGGAGGTGCAGGAGCTCGGTTCAAACCTATTGCAGCTATTCCAGGACTTGGATCCAGGACTTGGGCAGACACCAGTGTTGTAGTCCAGGCAGCAGAAACAGCCACCCATGTCAAGGTAAAGACCCCACCCACTTTTCTGAGTAATGACTGAAGCCACAACCAAGAGAAACAGTGTCGTATAATCACTAATGACACCAAACGGCACGATGAGCCGACACACTGCGACCCGGCTTTTTGAACAGCAACAAACTGTCTGTGCAGTTTTAGCAGATGGCAGAAAGAAGTAGCAGCTCATGCCAAAAGATTCGGACCTATCGTTGTTGAGATTGTGTAAAAGGTCCTGAGTCCATGCCACTCTGTCCTAATGTGGAAGATACATTCAACTTCATCAGTTGAGGACAAGGACGGGAACCTGAAACCACAGCTGAAAGAAACGACTGCAGAAAATCTTCAGGTCCTGCAGCTGGTGATGAACGCAGCCATCTTTCCTGGATCGTGTTTCAAGGTCAGTTTTGTGCATTCAAAATGAAGTTCAACAGCATCTTAGGGATTATACGACAAACATCTCCATGTAGGAAAAACCCAGAACAGCTCTGAAGGCCCTGCGGACGGGAACTTTGGGGCAAGTAAGAAATGTGATCTATCATCCACACCCACAGCTGAGGATCCAGCAGGCACGATCAAGAAAGTGTGACAGTGTACAACAAAATGAGAACAAAATGAGAACACCATAACTCACCTGAGCCTCAGAGTGGGTGTTTGGCACATGGAGGTTCATCTGTAACCCGACTTAACGAGGAGCACGCTGATGCTCTTGTTTGCAAAGCCCCTTTCAGGGCAGCAAGCCCGGCTGGGAGGTCGAATGCTGCTGTGTCGAGCATGGACTGGAGCGCGCTGCATTCTGAACCGTGTGTGTTTTAATATTCTGTGCACTTTTCAGCCTCTGGCGTTTGGAACACGTGAAGCCAAAACACTGTTTTACAAAGAGGCTGATGTTGGCGAGCAGTCTGGCAGGCTGTTGTGGTTTCATGCAGCGCATACTGAACAAAGGAACACTTTCATTAAAGTTCAGTTAGCTGTTTTATTTTTCTCTATCTGACCTGAAAAACTGAAAATATTCGTTTTAGTGCTGTGGGTTTGTATTTTTTATATTGCAGACAAACTAAGCGGTGGCACGGTGGTGGTAGCACTGTTGCCGCACAGCAAGAAGGTCCTGAGTTCAATTCCACCATCAGGCCGGGGTCTTTCTGTGTGGAGTTTATGTTCTCCCGTGTTTGTATGGGTTCCCTCCGGTACTCGGCTTCCTCCCACCGCCCAAAGACATGCAGTTTGGGGATAGGTTAATTGGATAATCCAAATTGTCACTAGGGTGTGAATGTGCGAGTGAATGTGAGCGTGAATGGTTGTCTGTCCCCGTGTGTTGGCCCTGCGACAGACTGGCGACCTGTCCAGGGTGTACCCCGCCTCTCGCCCCTATGACAGCTGGGATAGGCTCCAGCGCCCCCAGCGACCCTGGAAAGGATAGGAAGCGAATGGATGGATGGATGGAAACTAAGATACTTGTGGTCACTGTTGCTGCCTGGCATTAGTTTTTAGATTCTTTATTTTCCATCACAGGACGATTTGGTCTCATGTTTTGCAGTTTATTTAAAATGTAATTCTTTTGGTATTTTTCCTCTGTGGCATTAAATGTTATCGAGTGTGTTTATTGGTTTAACATAACCCTAAAAGTTAAGGTCAGTGTCAGAAAGACATTCATGGAGGTTTGTGTGTGTTACTCTGCATTAAACTGCAGAAAACTGATCGGGACGATCTGTCAGCTAAACTAACTAGCAGCTTTTTAATGACATTGTTAGCTGTTATCTGCCAACATTACAAGCTGATTATATTCATGCACCACAGCTGAAAATGAACAGATCTGAATTTAAATCCTACTTATTTAAAACTTACCACAATATTTTACGCGCCGGCAGTCTAAGCAAAACCACCCAGATCCCCGTCCACCTCGTCAGCCTGTAAAGCTCTTCCAGAGGACACGGAGTCATTCCCAAGCTAGCTGAGACCTCACCACTGTGTGCTGATCGGCTTCCTGGTCATGTCCAAAACATGTCGGCTAGCCGCACGCCGAAGGTTACTCACATCCTAAAAGGACCAGTGATGGGAATAATGGCGTTAAAAGTAACAGCATTACTTTTTTTCAGTAACAAGTAATCTAACCAATTACTCTTTCTATTGTTATGCTGTTACTGTTGCTAACAAAAAAATGCAGTGTGGATGCGTTACTGTTTTTCAACACAGACAGTTGAAGCTGTCTTCTTCTTACCGGGAGCGGGGGGTGCTGCTGATTGGCTGAGGAAGAATAAAGTAGTCATGGTAAACCAATCACATGACCAATTTAAGATGAAAAAGCTACAAGATGCTGAATACCAGTTTTTAAATTGTGTTGATAGCCCACATGAAACCAGAGTCATGAATACTTTCGTCACGTTTACTGTCTAAGCGCTAACAAGCAAAAGAAAAGAAAAAACACCCTTTTCCTATTGGTGGAAAAATGTACCATGTCGACCAATCAAAAAATGATACGGCAACATGACATTTGGTTGTTCAGGACGAGGGGGAAGTTTTAGGAGCGGTGAGAGAGCGAAAAAGAGAGAGAGTTTCGAGCTGTGAGAGATTTATGATGTTTAAAATGTTTGGAGTGTGTAGTTAGTGTGTAGTAGTGTGTGTGTGTGTGTGTGTGTGTGTGTGTAGCCACCAAAGGCACATTACAGTGTAAACTCTGTCTCCAGGTGAAAACAGGAGCAGTGACACACCTGCTGCTGTCAGACCTGCAGGTATCAGGCTGTGAGGTTCTCCTTTATCTTGTAGTGGACAAATTATCTTTTGGAGTGGCACAAATAATTTGTGAGGCATCTTATTTGATGCAGAACACCTGATTGTTCTGCAAATAGTCTGAAATTGTTATTTTAGAAATGCCTTGGCTGCATTTTTAGGTAAATAGCTGCTATTAACTTTAGTTTTTAAAGGTGAAATAGAGAGGAAAAATCAGTTATACCCTGGTAATGCAATAATTACTTTTCCTAGTAATTAGTTACTTTTAGAATATTGTAACTCAGTTACCAACTCAGTGACTGTAACTAAGCCTTTCCGAGTAGACATATCTTAAACAGTGCTGATTTTATTCACTAACTGCCAGAAACAAGCTTGTTAGTGACAGCTAGCTTGTTACCTGTCCCTGCCTTAGCTTTGTGCAGGAAATGGCTGGCATCATTAGTCCAAATTAACTAATTACAAAGTGTATCCATCCAGCCATACTGACACACAGGTATACAGTATAGTAGCCTCTAAGCTAAAGAAATAGGAACAAATCCCATGTGCTTGAGTGCAGAAACAACAACGTATAGAGAAAAACTCAGGCTGACATACAGAAATGAGGACTTTTCACTGCATTGCACAGTACATACAAGAGATCCACATGACCGTGCAGGACTGTGTGTCATAGTTTTGGTTGATTGTTGCTTGCACACTGCCCATTAGCATGACCCACTTGCTTGCTCTCATCTCCTTAAAGAAACATTCAGTCCAGAAAAATCCACACATTTACTTCACAACTGAAACACTGATAGGACCAAACCGTGAGAAATGTATAAGCTAAAGAAAGGAATATATTTAGAGTCTGTTCTCGAAGTTCCAGGCTTCAAACACTCGTATGTGTCATCTTCCTGCCTGACACAGAGACTGTAATCTTTGTTTCCCTGTTGTCACATGAAGCAAAAATAAAACCATCATGGCAATAAGATGGAGACCAAGTGGCTTGAAATGGGAGCTGAAATCTCGTCTGTGTCGAGCTCCCACACTTGGCTAGTTAGTAATGAATGTCAAACAGCAGCTCATTTGTTTTTGTTTGTTAGCCTCTCCAAACAATGTTCCTGTGCAGCAGATTTAATTTTACAGTTGGAGAGCTTCATTTCCACGCTCGGCGAGAAATATTTCCTTCTTCGTCTCTTTTTCCCTGTCCGCAAGATACTGGCCTGTACTCCCCCCCCACGCACGCACACACACACACACACACACACACACACACACACACACACACACACACACACACACACACACACACACACACACACACACACTGCTGTGTGTAATGAACTGTTTGGTTTAATTAACCGGGCGTTTAGACTTCATTGACGAGAGATGAACTAACGACTTTTCCCCTCGTGGCTGTGGTGACACTCAGGACTCCGTCATCGTCACATTAAGATTCATATTTTTTTTTTTAGCCATCAGAGAAAATTCTGAGAAAAATGATTTTAAAATGTTTTGTGGTTTTATGAGGTTGGCTGTATTTCGAGTCCCTCTGCTGACTGCTCACACTTTACATCCCTGCTGTGTAAACTGATTTCATACAGCTGATGGAGTTAAGTGTATCTGTGCCTGTCCAACAACAGCTGCCATGACGGTGGCTGATGGCTCAGATAAGCTGCTGCTGCGTGTCTACGTCACACACCTGCTTCTCCTCGGATGGAGGACAGACGAGGTTCGGGGTCTCCCCAGTGTTGTCTGTGTTCATTCATCCATCCAAAACCACCTCAGCTGACTCTGCTGCTCCCAGTGAGCCCAGACACCGTTCAGACTGGTAAAGCGTGCCAATCCGCGCTCTCCGCACTCGTGAGCGAGATCCTGAGATACTTGAACTTCCTGCACTCGAAGCTCGACTTCAAAAACCCATCAAATTAAACACTGGACAATATTGGTAACCTAAGCCTTTGTCTTTTAGGGTTGTTTTGCCATCGTACTGCTGCTTTCTGAATCACAAACTCTGTTACTGTTCTGGTATTCGGTGCATCGCGGTGGCACAAAGCATCGACGAGGTGCTACCGTCTGTGTCTGCCCCACGTTGCTGTGACTCCTTCAACATTTCAGGCTACAGAGAAAATTAAAAGGTTCCTGAAAGATTTATTTAAGGACAGGCAGGCCGTGGCAGAGCGCGGTTGGTGTATAGGAGTGATTTTAAAGCTGCTGCAGGTTTCTGATATCACTGATGTGCAACTTTTAGGACTGCGTGTGTCTTTGAAAGCTGCAGAAATGCCAAAAACTTGAATCCCTCACAGCTCAGAGGTTTTTTCCATATGAAAGCAGGAGGCTTCTCTTAAGCAGGGATGTAATAGACAGGCAGCATGTGAAGTGTGTTTGAGGTGTGAATGAGAGATTCATCCACAGACAGAAGAGGCTTCTGCTGTTTGCTTTGTCTGCGGAGAATGGAGGAGGACGGCCGGAGCCAGCAGGGAGGAAATGAGCCCGCACTTTGGGAGACTTCCCAATAACTTAAATATCACAGACAATAAGAAAGGACTGTTGAAGTTTGTCAAACATTTTCAAAGCCTTCGCTGATATACTTTCTATACACGAGCAGCAGGGAGGAGGCAGAGACAGGTGGAGGAAGTCTGAGTGAGCGATGAGCGATTTATTCCACAGAATGTGCCGGCTGTACAGATTTATGAGGACGAGTTCTCTCTCCAGGAGGCTGAGCAGCCCAAAGCTTTCATCCTGTTCACATGTAAACCGAAGCAAAGTGAAGGAGCTGTAAAGCCGTGGGCTGAGTGAGACGTGGAGTGGAGGCAGATGATGATGATGATGATGATGATGATGATGATGTTGGTGATGTGTACCGTGTATGGGAGAGTCTGTGAGGCGATACTGGGGGCAGTTCCACAGCAGGTTTCCAAGCTGTCACATTTCTAATAATTACAGTTCGGTTGTGCACAATATGCATTTTATTCATTTTCATTTTTGCTACAGTTTATAAAAACGATTGATGCCAAAAATGAATTTTATGTAGTCTGAAAGGACTTTGTGCAACTTTTTTTATTAACAATTTTGAACTTTGTCGCTTTGACATTTTTGTATAAAGAAAAATATGTGAAACACAAAAAATGTTTTTCGGATATTCTTCTGATTTATTGCACTTTTTTTTTAGCCATTTCTATGGTTACTATGGATATGTTACACACACATTATTAAAATGTGGGATATAAGGGTTGCATTGATGAATAGTAAGTTGAAATACTCTAAAAATGGCACCACAGTATGTACAAATGGTGGATTTTTTCTATGGTGGCATGTTTAAACATGTGACACACTAGAGGTGCACCGATTGGTGCTTAATAAAGATTAATAGGGCGGAGAATCGTCTTCCAAATTTATGTTTTAAGGATACATGATATCATGGCCATCTCAGGCTCACAGATTTGGCTGTGGGCACTGAAGCCCCGCCCTCTTACTCTTTAAACCTTCTTTTTAAGACAGCAGTGTGTTTTGCCCCTCAGCAAGCTTCCAAAATTTGGCCAATAAAGAACAATTTCAGACCGAGGCCTGATATATGGATCACTTTGGGCTGTGAATTGTTGTACTACAAGTCCCTCCCTCCTTCTGTTCAAACCTTTTGTTTGTGACCATCACCCAATCAGAGGAATGTTGTCTTAAAGAGGCGGAACTTAAAAGCTTGATTCAGGCAGAGGAGGAACTGAGGGGCCAAGTTTAAAACAAATAAAGATGATATTGATCTGTGATTCATGCAAAGCTACTTTAGTAGAGTCTGTATATGGAAGATCTGTGGTCTTCTGTTGAATATGGAAATACATGTAAAATTACCCACAGACAACATTTTTATTGTTGGATATTTTATGTTTTCACAGGGTGAGTGCTTATTTATCCAGAAATAAAAGCTGTAATCATTTTCTTCTGCTTCATTAGTCATCAAACGTGTAAATTCACTCCACACTGTGAACAAAGCTAATCTAACACATTTGACCAGAACTAATCCAGAGTGTCCCACAGAAAGACAAACAGCCTCCAGGGGAGATTTCCTGTGTGGACTCAAAGCCACACTGTGTGTTTTTATGAATCATCAGGATTTACAGGAGCCGTGAAATGGCATAAACATCTTGTTCATCACTTATTCTGATTTCACGTCGCTTCCATTGTTTCTCCTCAAGTGGGAGAGAATTGCAGTTTAATGCGGCTTTGCTTTTGTACAGTTCAAACAGCAGCGACATAAAGGCTTACCACGTTCACTCTGTTTACCCGACACTTACGGTGATGATGCGATGGTGATTGTGTCTGCAGTGGAGAGGACCGCACTCAAAAACAATGTTCAGTTTGAGATGTTTGGGGGTTAATGTTCCCCGTGTCTCACACTGAAATGCATCCTTCAGCCTTTAACACACAGGAGGCGTGCTTATGAAAAATGGAAGGCCTCAGCGTGTTGTTCACGTATCATGTGGGTATGAAGAAGGAGCGGAGGGTCAGCAGCACCACGAGCCGGGCCTGCTCGTTTCACACCGTCTGAACATTATTCATGAAGCCGAGCTGTAAGTGGCCTTTTTTCTCCCAAAGTGCTGCTTGGAGGAAAAAGATCAATTCTTGCTCACATTTGGCAGCGAGTCTCATTTTTTATTCTTTTGCTGATGCACACGCGGCGCCTGCTCAACTATTCACACAGGTCACCGATGAGACACCATCTAAATTCAGCTGTGATTGAAAAACACCGACACGGAGGAACCACACGTGCAGAGGGCGGAGGCTGAGAATTTATAATGTGGCTTTGGTCTGAGACCCCACCCTGCACTAACCAGGCTGTGGGTGGGTGGGTTGGTTGGTTTTGACAGGGTAACATCCCGTTCTGAACCAAAAGGGTTTAATATGACGTCGACCCACCGTTTGCTTCAGCTATTCTGGGAAGTCTTTCCACAGGTTAGGAGTGTTTGTGGGAATTTCTGACCGATCTTCCAGAAGCACATTTGTGAGGTCTGCTAATCGGTGCTACAGCTGTGCTCACACTGTAAAGACTGACAGCAGCGTGATGGTCGGAGATCGCAGAAAGTGAAAACCTTAAAATAATGTGCAGCTTTCTGGCATCAAACATGTGACGTCTTGTTGTTTTCACTATCAGTTTAATCTCCTGATACTGAGATATAGCTGTGTGAGATATATAGATACATAGAGAGATTGAGAGATATAGATATCTATAGAGATAGAGATACAGAATTGTAGATATGTAGATATAGAAGGTAAACAGAAACGTTAAACATCTTTGCACTCCTGTTAAATCATTTTTGACCACAAATATACAAAAGCAGGTTTTCTTCAGCTCACCTCATGGTATGAAAATATCACTGCTTCTGTTATTTATTCAGGAAACGCCAATTCTGCTGCTGTCTGCCGTTACTATGGTTACTCATTGCTCTTAGCAGCTCTCCTCATCTGCTCTGCAATGCTAAACAGTCTCAGTCAGGTATGCTGCGGCCGGGCAGAGCCGAGGTCGACTTCTTACACAGTGCGAGTGTTGTGTTGCGAACACGAGCGTGTCCGCCGTGCAGAAACACGCCGCTTCCACCTGCACTGAAATATTTGCACTGCATCGTGGGAAAAGCTTAAAGTTCTTCTTTTTTCTTCCTGTTTTTTTTTGTCCTCTTTGTGTTTTTGTTTCATGCAGATTATTCCCTTGCATGGGGTTTATGTCTTTCTCCTGCACTTTGAATAAAAAATATTTGCAAACCGGCGTTTCATAATGTCCTGTTTATGGATGCGCTGTGGATACAGCAAGTGAGCGTTCAGCATGTTAATGATGTGGTCTGAAAAACTTCAGGAGACTCTGTGTAAGCTCCATCCCACTTTAGATCAGTTTGAGTAAAACCAGTCTAACGCCTCGGCATCAGATACATCACCAGTTAAACCACACGATCTAAAAATGAAATGAATCTGTTTCCCACGCATCTGCTGCGCTTGAACAGGATATTGAGCTTGAGGAAAACTAACCTGATAAAGGAGGAAACTGAGATACACCGACATCAATACATGACCACCTCAGATGAGATTGACCAATCACACAGATCTCTAAGTATAGTTCGCCTGTGAACTCAAACTCTTCATGAGCAGATTGTTTTTCAGAGGTTAGAGTGTATCTCTCGTTGGGTCTGCATTTGTAAGTGCACAACCAAAGTTCTCAGCTCGTGATCGCAGGCACGTCGGTACCTTTCTGCATGGACTCATAATCAAAAGCACTCGTTAGTCTGAGTTCAGACAACTGTGTGTTCCAGGAATGTCTTAAAGACCGACCCATTAAGTCAGGGGTGTCAAACTCAAATGCACAGTGGGCCAAAATTCAAAACTGGAACAAAGTCGCGGGCTAACATTAATATTTATTTTAAAAAAAATCTTCCTCCAGATATATGAATGAATCTTTTCTTATGGACTCAAACAAGTTTTGCTGAAAAACTGAATTTGGAACAAGCAAAGCTTAATACTAAACAATATATATATATTAGCTGTATAATGCCAGTAGGCCAGCTGTAATAGTAATTTGGTATGGCTTCGCGGGCCAAATGTAATTAGGCTGCGGGCCAAATTTGGCCCGCGGGCCAGAGTTTGACACCTATGCATTAAGTTAATTAAGAACAATGTTAATAAACACAGAGATTACAGTTATGCAGTGTGAAAATGTGACGGCATCGTGTTCCATTGCAGAGGTGGGAACTCCAGGCCTCGAGGGCCGGTGTCCTGCAGGTCTGCAGGTTTTAGATCTCACCCTGGGTTAGCACACCTGAATCAAATGATTGGTTCATTACCAGGCCTCAACCATGTTGAGGAGGTCATTTAGCCATTTAAATCAGCTGAGCAAGGACGCATCTAAAACCTGCAGGACACCGGCCCTCGAGGCCTGGAGTCCCCGACCCTGGTCTATTGTGTTTTGGTTAGTTTTCTTCTAGTTCTACTTCAGGTGATGTCGGTTCCCTTTTCTGTCCGAGTCTCGTCTCTGTTTGTCCTCTGTGTCTTCTGTGTGAAGTCTCTGTGTTTGGTTACCTTTCTGTCTTTGTTTCAAGTTTAAATGTTAGAGTTCGTGTCTTGGGGTTACTTCCTGTTTTTATTGTGATAGTCTGTTGTTCTTTTGTATTTAGTTCTACTTCCTCTGTGATTAGTGTCGGCTCTGGTCCCACCTGTTCCTCCTCTCTAGTGTGTACGTATTGTCCGACTCCCCCTTGCCCTGTATTGCGTTCTCCCTCTTTGTGTGCTTTTACATGACGAGAGATCATTTTGGATTATTTGCTCTTGACCTGCTTTTCTTGGTGCTCAGCAATAAAGCAGCTTTCAAGTTTATTTCCTGTCTCCTGAGTCCTGCCTGCCACACAGTCGGCCTCGACAGTTATGACTGTAACAGGCTATAGAAGACAAAATCCCCAACGTAGCTGCTAAAGTGTTCAACCTGCCCAAAAAGTCCTGAACACAAAAACCATGAAGAATTTAGCTCTGCGGTTTTCATATGTATGAGTTTACAAACTCATATTTCATTTCCATTGCACGGTCTTATTATTCGCCGTCCTGTTTTATTTTTCCTTTAAGATAACAACAAAAAGTTGCTGCAAGTTGAACTTTCCTGGATGGCTCGGTGTTGTTTTGCTGGACCCCCGCTGTGCAAACGCACCGTCTGAAAACTCTCAAATGCTTCACAACTTTCTGAAGCTACCAGCGTTTATCTTCATTTTATCTAGAAATAGCGTGAAATAAGGCCCCGGTGAGTGCAGAGCAACAAAGTGGAGAATCAAAGGAGAACCAAAATATCGACCGCGCAGGTCACTGATGTTTTCTCGGCGTCTTCCTTTCGTGTGAGAAGCAGGTCAGAGTCTCTCCCGTCCCGCTTCTGAACTGGGTCATTGAGTTTTGCTTTGGACTTTGAAGCAGTTTTGACCGTCTTCTCTTCATCAGTGTGAGGCTTTCAGGTCTTCACACATCCCCACTAATAACTGCCACACACACTCTGTCAGAAACATGTGCATGTTGCTGCACACTACACACACTCTTGTTCTGTTTGAGTGTGTGTGAACGGTACCAAACAATAGATACATGAGCATGTGTGTATTTTCCCAGAATTTAATCCCAGTAAGCGCGGCGGCTTTAAATCAGGCTTAACAACACAGGCCGTGGATCGGGAGTTGCCTCCTCTCATCGAGCCGTAATCCAAGCCGATGATCCCAACAAGACAAAGGCCTTGAAGATGGGCTTCTTTCTTCTATAAAGGGCTGCTTCTTTAGTCTTTTATTGGAGAGGTATTTGCAGTGATTAGAGAAGGGACTCGTTTGGTTGGATGATCAAAAATGAAGAGGCTTAAACTGGGATGAAGGTGATCAAAGGCGATTTTGTGGCACTCAATGGTGTCGAACTCGAGAGGCGAGAGAGAGGGAGGGGAAACGAAATAATATGGCTAAGGAGGAAACAATCGGAGAGGAAGGAAGGAAAGAGTAAAGGTGCCCAGTGGAGGCTTCTCACAGGCAAACTAAGTTGTGTTTAGTTTCAGGGCTGCTCACCAAAACACACGGCGTCGAACAACGTGATGAATAATTTCTTCTGGGGCTGCAGGATATTGGAAAAAAATAATGGTACAATATAAAAAATACATAAATGGCTCTATGTGGAAAAACATGAAGCACATCTGCACAGAAAATAATAAAAACGGTGTTAAAAATCTGAAAATGGCTTTCTGCTGTGAAGAGTGTGAACCATCCTTTCTTGAACTTAAAGTTGATTTCACTGTATTAGACACTGAAGGGCTGAGGACGAGAAGCCTTTTCCTACTCGGGCGGCTGGTTGATGGTGAATCTACTATTATTATTTAAACTGTATAAATATGGATCTCAGTCTAGTTTGGTACATGCAGCTACTGTCGTGGCGAGGACTCCACGCCACAATGACGCCTGCATCAGCGCAGCGTGGCGTGGAGGTGATCAGCTTGAAGGGCTGCTGAGGTGCCGCCGAAGCCCGGGTTGTTTAGCTTGTCTCTGTTTTGGCTCTCTTTAGCTGGCTGGTCAGTCAGTCGCTGTAATAACGTGGTCTGTAGTAGTTAGGCAAGGCGGACAGGTCTCACAGCATAAAGCTTGTGAGCAGATGGAAGCGTGGAGAGCTGTAGACGCTGCATTGACTTTGGTCTTGATTGGTCGATTATCGATTATCTTGTTAATAATTTTACCTCCTCACTACGTACGACTCTGGATACTGTAGCTCCTGTGAAAACTAAGGCCTCAAATCCAAAGTCCCTGACTCCGTGGTATAATTCTCAAACACGTAGCCTAAAGCAGATAACTCGTAAGCTGGAGAGGAAATGGCGTGTCACAAATTTAGAGGATCATCATTTAGCCTGGAGAAATAGTTTGCTGCTTTATAAGAAAGCCCTCCGCAAAGCCAGAACATCTTACTATTCGTCACTGATTGAAGAAAATAAGAACAACCCCAGGTTTCTCTTCAGCACTGTAGCCAGGCTGGCAAACAGTCAGAGCTCTACTGAGCCAACCATCCCTTTAACGTTAACTAGTAATGACTTCATGAACTTCTTCACAAATAAAATTTTTATCATTAGAGAAAAATTACCAATAATCATCCCACAGATGTAATATTATCTACAGCTACTCTTAGTACCATCGATGTTAAGTTAGACTCTTTTTCTCCAATTGATCTTTCTGAGTTAACTTCAATAATTAATTCCTCCAAACCATCAACGTGTCTTTTAGACCCCATTCCTACAAAACTGCTCAAAGAAGTCCTGCCATTAATTAATTCTTCGATCTTAAATATGATCAACCTATCTCTAATAATCGGCTATGTACCACAGGCCTTCAAGCTGGCTGTAGTTAAACCTTTACTTAAAAAGCCATCTCTAGACCCAGCTGTCTTAGCTAATTATAGGCCAATCTCCAACCTTCCTTTCATATCAAACATCCTTGAAAGAGTAGTTGTCAAACAGCTAACAGATCATCTGCAGAGGAATGGCTTATTTGAAGAGTTTCAGTCAGGTTTCAGAGCTCATCACAGCACAGAAACAGCTTTAGTGAAGGTTACAAATGATCTTCTTATGGCCTCTGACAGTGGACTCATCTCTGTGCTTGTCCTGCTAGACCTCAGTGCTGCGCTCGATACTGTTGACCATAATATCCTATTAGAGCGATTAGAACATGCTGTAGGTATTACAGGTACTGCACTGCAGTGGTTTGTATCATATCTATCTAATAGACTCCAATTTGTACATGTAAATGGAGAGTCCTCTTCAGACACTAAGGTCAATTATGGTGTTCCACAGGGTTCAGTGCTAGGACCAATTCTATTTACATTATACATGCTTCCCCTAGGCAACATCATTAGAAGACATAGCATAAATTTTCACTGCTATGCAGATGACACGCAGCTCTATCTATCCATGAAGCCAGGTAACACACACCAATTAGTTAAACTGCAGGAATGTCTTAAAGACATAAAGACCTGGATGGTCGCTAACTTTCTGCTTCTTAATTCAGATAAAATTGAGGTTATTGTACTCGGCCCTGAAAATCTTAGAAATATGGTGTCTAACCAGATTCTTACTCTGGATGGCATTACCTTGGCCTCCAGTAACACTGTGAGGAACCTTGGAGTCATTTTTGACCAGGACATGTCCTTCAACGCACATATTAAACAAATATGTAAGACTGCTTTCTTCCATTTGTGCAACATCTCTAAAATTAGAAATATCCTGTCTCAGAGTGATGCTGAAAAACTAGTTCATGCATTTATTACTTCCAGGCTGGACTACTGTAATTCACTATTATCAGGAAGTCCTAAAAACTCGCTGAGAAGCCTTCAGCTGATCCAAAATGCTGCAGCAAGAGTACTGACAGGGACTAGAAAGAGAGAGCATATTTCTCCTGTTTTGGCTTCCCTTCATTGGCTTCCTGTTAAATCCAGAATTGATTTCAAAATCCTGCTCCTCACATACAAGGTCTTAAATAATCAGGCCCCATCTTATCTTAATGACCTTGTAGTACCATATCACCCTATTAGAGCACTTCGCTCTTGCACTGCAGGCCTACTTGTTGTTCCTAGAGTATTTAAAAGTAGAATGGGAGGCAGAGCCTTCAGTTTTCAGGCCCCTCTTCTGTGGAACCAGCTTCCAGTTTGGATTCAGGAGACAGACACTATCTCTACTTTCAAGATTAGGCTTAAAACTTTCCTTTTGCTAAAGCATATAGTTAGGGCTGGACCAGGTGACCCTGAATCCTCCCTTAGTTATGCTGCAACAGACGTAGGCTGCCGGGGATTCCCATGATGCATTGAGTTTTTCCTTCCAGTCACCTTTCTCACTCACTATGTGCTAATAGACCTCTGCATCGAATCATATCTGTTATTAATCTCTGTCTCTCTTCCACAGCATGTCTTTCATCCTGTTTTCCTTCTTTCACCCCAACCCGGTCGCAGCAGATGGCCGCCTCCCTGAGCCTGGTTCTGCCGGAGGTTTCTTCCTGTTAAAGGGAGTTTTTCCTTCCCACTGTCGCCAAAGTGCTTGCTCATAGGGGGTCATATGATTGTTGGGTTTTTCTCTGTATTTATTATTGTGCTATCTACTGTACAATATAAAGCGCCTTGAGGCGACTTTTGTTGTGATTTGGCGCTATATAAATAAAATTGAATTGAATTGAATTGAATTAAACATAGTGGACCAGCCACCAACACCAGCAGATGACACGACACCCACCTGAAACTATCAGAGTTCGGAAACTTGATGCTGGATTTCAAACAACTTGGATTCCGTCTTCTTCCAGACTCTAGGACAGGGGTCCCCAATCCCAGTCCACGAGGGCCGGTGTCCCTGCAGGTTTTAGATCTCACCCTGGGTCAACACACCTGAATCACATGATTAGTTCATTACCAGGCCTCTGGAAAACTCCAAGACATGTTGAGGAGGTAATTTTTCCATTTAAATCAGCTGTGATGGATCACAGACACATCTAAAACCTGCAGGGACACCGGCCCTCGTGGACTGGGATTGGGGACCCCTGCTCTAGGACCTTGATTTCCAAATCCCTCGTCAAACTCTGGTTGATGAGTGGATTGATATCAGGGATGTGACGTTCGTATCTCATGTACTGTACGCAGTGGCTCTTGATGCATCAACACCAGCCTCAGTCTGCTCCTTCTGAAGCTCTCAAGAGTTCTTGGACCCCCTCTTCTTGATGACCCTCTAAAGCAGGGGTGTCCAACTCCAGGCCTCGAGGGCCGGTGTCCTGCAGATTTTAGATGTGTCCTTGATCCATCACAGCTGATTTAAATGGCTAAATTACCTCCTCAACATGTCTTGAAGTTCTCCAGAGGCCTGGTAATGAACTAATCATGTGATACAGGTGTGTTGACTCAGGGTGAGATCTAAAACCTGCAGGAAGCAGCGCCTTGAGGCGACTTTTGTTGTGATTTGGCGCTATATAAATAAATTTGAATTGAATTGACACCGGCCCTCGAGGCCTGGAGCTCCCCACCCCTGGTGAACTTCACCACAACAGGTGCAGCGTCCTCATCACCCTTAATGTAAGACGCTGGACTGTTGATCAACTGCAAGCGATAATCAACATTTAAAAAGACACTTAGAACATATAAAAGTCTCAAATCTTTTGATTGCACTGGTATATTTGTCCATGGTACAGTTATTTTTATGTTAGCTGTATAATGTGGTTAATAATAACAATACATCACTGTTTATGAAGAGTGTGAAGTATTATAATTACACGGCAAACAACAGCACTGTTTGAAAATAAACCCATTTGGTTTCAGCAAAAAAACAAACAAAAAAATAGAAGGATTTGTTTATTCGAATGAGCAAATATCAAATTATGTCTAAACAAGCTTTCCAGCCCATGCAATCTGTTCAGGAGCTGTGGCAAGCAGCCAGGCTCCACACTGAAGTCTAACTTTACTAAATTGGCTGGTAAAATATTAAAAGTAGTCCTGGGATTGTGGGAATTATCCGCTGCTGCGGTGGACAAAAATACATATTTGCTTCATCAAAAGTTTGACCCTGAACTACAGAAATAAACAAGACTCTGAGCCGATCGTGTAACAATGACTACGAGTCCCCCGAGTGGCGGGAATTACTGCAGAGCAGCTCAAAGAGCTGCGTCCTAAAATGAGAAATTTTTGACCGGCGATGCCTGGAGACTTAAAGAGAAGTTTCCGGCTCTACTTTCCTGTTTCCCTGACTCTGACTCTTTTCATAAGAGCCTGCAGTCCGGGTTCATTAGAGAATATCTGCCTCAGTGAGTAAGTATTTGAAGAATGGTGACATTGTTCAACATTTTCTGTCAGAATTATCTCCGTATCACCCCTCTTTGATATTTCTCCCATTGGTGGCATTGTGAGGAGGCAGAAGCCCGAGCACTCCTCGGCGCTCAGATGTGAACAGCTCTCTGGTGGCCCACACAGGAATGAGAGGAGTTGTTTTCATTGCCGCGTGGGAGGAACCTCCTCTTTAATGAGCTGTAACACGTTAAAAGAAGGCTTTGGATCATAACTGGCTTCAAATCCTTCAAACTCTCACTGAAGAAATGAGTCATCACAGCTTTGGTTTGTCTTTTTGAGTTTTACACTCACTTTTTCACTGGTGTCACATTCTGCTATGAGATGGATTTTATTGCCATCGTTAAAGACTTTCAGTTTTAGCAGATACACAAGAAAGGTTGACCCTCCAAAGCACCAAACTCCAGAGCTACACTCCCCAGCCACTTCATTTGGAGTGCATTTTGCCTGAACTGTCTTATTTCTTCATGGAAAAGGTTCAAAACATTCCTCAGAGGTTCTGGTCCATGTGGACATGCTGCTGCTACACAGCAGCTGCAGATCTGAGGACAGCAAACTCAGTGTCAGGTTCAAGAAACCAGTTTAAAATGATCCTTCTGCTCTGGTGTGGAGAGATGGTGCACTGTGTTCATAGAGGCATGAACATAGTCAGCAACAATACAAATCCAGTAGGCTGTGATGTTTAAATGATGCTAAATGATGTTAGTAAAGGGCCCAACACATTGCCAAAAAATAACCCCATACGATCACACCAGCATTAGCCTGACGTGTCGATACAAGGCGGGATGTTTCCTCCAAATTCAGACCCCACGTCCGAACATTGCAGCAGAAACGGAGACTCATCAGAGCAGGCAACGTTTCTGAGCCCGTGTGAATCGTAGCCTCAGTTTCCTGTTCTGACAGAAGTGACACTTGGTGTGGTCTTCTGCTGCTGCAGACCATCTGCTCTGAGGTTTGACGACCTGTGCTTTCAGAGATGGTCTTCTGCATACCTCAGGAGTAACGAGTGTTAGTCATGGTGTAGACGTGTGGGCCTCACAGTTTCTGTGGTACAAACAGTACCATCGAAGTCTAAAACATTTTTCAGCAAAATAAGTCCTTTTACTTTTGATACTTAAAACCTGTAGTGTTACTTACAGTTATAGGTTTTCATATCATGGTGTTTGGACTAAATGACTTAAATAATTCTTTTGGGTTGGAAATATTTTGGGGACCACTACCGCAGTATTAATCACAACACTTCTCCAGGTGGGAGGGAGTGGAAAGGGTGACGAGATCAGAGAGCAACAAGATTCAGAAGACTGGCAGCAAACGATGAAAAAAATGAAATCATGAAACAAAGTGTTTTCTTCTGATCAGTTTTTCCTCATTAGCATCATCTTCAGGTTACACACAGGCTACAATAACCACAAGCTTGGTGCTAAGGAATAAGGACCTTTATGTCTGTCTTGCCAGTATCAACGTAGGCTAAGGACTAAACTGCCACTCGGTTTACATCCAAGTGTAACTGGCCCTCGATATTTGGATAGCTCTCGATATAGCTTAAAGTCAGTTCTGGAAGTTGTGTCATTTGTCTTTAATGAGTTCAGCGACGCGGTCTGTAAACACCTTTGAGTTTCACAGTTTCATTTCTAAGGTCAGAAACTGTGGTTATTTCTGACGTAAAGGTTGTGAGCGTTTACCTCCTTTTGTTTTCATGCCTTCCTAAACTTTTGCCATCATGTCCTAGAAATATGGAACTGTTTTGTGGAGTAGATTTTATTCCGATGGTGAAAACAGAAAACTCTGTGAACTGAAAAATACCTTCGTTATGAAATCAGAGTGCAGTCCAGTGACTGTCGCTGAAAGCCGCCGCACGTCTGGTGTGTTTGTGACGGATGGCCGGGCATCACAGCAGCTGTTTGGCCAGATGTTTGTCTCCTGCTGCCCGCTGTTTGGATCCCAAGCTTTGAGTCTTCTACCGAAACAGCTCTGATCCAGCAGCTGGCAGTGCCGAGAGAGCTGGACCTGACAAAAAGCTACTTTCAACTTAAAACACAAAAACCACCAGCTCTGCTGTCAGACCCACACAGCAACACGAGAGCTCGCAGCGCGGTGTCACAAACTAACACAAGTTCCACACAGTGAGTCGGTAAAATGTACTTTACCTACTTTAGTTAGTACAGAGAGTTTGGATTAAATTAGCGACTGTGTGAGGACGTGTGCAGTGTGTCTGTGGAGGATGATGTGAGGTCATTGTACCCTGGTCCACGACCCAAACAAATGACACAAACTTTCGTGACCACAGGTGATGGTAGGAACGTGGATCGGTGAATCAACAGTGTTATTTTTATGCGCGACTCCATCTTCACCATAACAGGTATGGTGTTCTCATCACCGCAGATGTCACCTCAGTCTGTCTGTCTCACCATCTACTCCCCCCTCACTCCCGAACAAGACCCCGAGATACTTCAAACTCCTCATGTGGTGTGACTCATCCTGGACCTCCTGCCTCGTGGCTTCATATTTAGTACCCGTTGTCTTGTACATCCACTCTCTCACCTCGCACCACGTGTCCAGATGATCTCCACCTGAGTTGTCCATCCTGCTCACTCCAGCTCGGCCACCTCCAGCTCCAAATCCTTCGCTAGCATCACCGTCTCCAAACCATCACAGCAGGTCTCACTAGCATCCTGTAAATCTTCCCTTCACTCTTGTTGCTATACCTCTGTCACAAATCATCCCAACACTGGTCTCCACCCATTCCACCCTGCCTGGACCACCACCTTCACCACTCTTGACACCGTCTGTTGCTTTGGATGCTCGACTGTATTTAACGTCGTCCACCTTCACCACCTGCTTCTTGCATCTTCAGAGCATGTTGCTGCATATTATGGAGACAGTGTGAAGCTTATTAAACTCACATTGTTCCACATCTTACTTTTTTCCTCAAAACTGAAAACAAGCGTCTCATCAGATTTCAAATCCTTAACATCGACGCATGTAGTCACGCTTTTATTTCCAGAGAAGTCCCCAAAGACTCCTCGCCACAGAAGTCATTAGCATGTGCTGACGAATGCCTTCTCTTTAGACAGCTTTCTCTCTGCGCACCTCATTGGCCAGGCAACATAAAAGCACCATATTGGCCTCGACTGTCCACTTTTGTCCCTGCTGGAAACATTTTAAGCCAATCATGGTCATCAAAGACATAATCTGCACAGCTCATTGGCATCGACCACAAGGATTTGACAGTATTGGGGAGAAAAACAAGGTGGGAACATGAAACATCAAATATGCAGCATTATCTGTGTGCGCGCCCAGGGGTTCGTACTGCCAGGCTGTTCAGACGAGACCCAACGGGATGGATCGACCGTAAAGCTTCGGTTTGCTTCCAACAAAACCCTGAATACATGTCTGTTTGACAGCTATGACGAAGGTGTGTGTGGTTATGGGCTCGCTGTCTTCACAATTAGACTTCAGTCACTCCTCAGGTCTTTGAGAGTTTAGAGGAAGTGAATTTTACCCAAAATAATACTGAAGAAACTTTATAATCATTGAAAAAAGCTGTTCTGCAGAGATTCCTGAGCAAACATGCCCTGTAAGGCAGGGCTCTAGAATGCGACCAAACTTTTCAATGGTGCGACTAAAAAAAATTATTTGGTTGCGCCGGTGCGACCAACTGTTCGGGCAACAACAACAACAACAAAAATCTCTGCAACTCTCCGTGTGGTCAACAACAGACACACATTATGCCCCTATCATGGACTAAACCAATCAGAGATAGTCAGGGGCGGGACCTCTCTGATTGGCCGTGGTCCAGTTGAAAGTGCAGGTGGAAGAGGGAGGTGAGTAGCTTGAATAAGGCGATATCGATTCATTAAATCCTGAATCGACTTTTAAATATAAATGTGTTTTGCCAGAAACGCCAGATTCTCAGATTAAAGCTCACAAAACTACTTCAACAACCAACAAACAGCAAATGAGAGCAGGCACACGGACTCCACACAAAGACGTAAACACAGACCTGACGCATCAGAATCAGCTTTGTCTTTCTCGGCTTTCTCACCCCACGGCCCGAACACAGACACGCTGTCGGAGCTCACGATTCTGGTGTGTCGGGTCCGCGCTGTGTTTACGTCTTTTTGCGCTGATTCTGAGCTGCAGGTTTCGTCTCTCCAACCAAAATTCACCGAGCCAGCAGCAAAAGAAGCAGCAAACTAGCTTCACATTTGATCAATGTCGTCATGAATTCCCTCTGACTTTTGCTGTTTTGCTTCCACCACGATAAAAATCACACTTCATGCACAGCTCCCTCTCTCTCTCTCTCTCTCTCTCTGTACTTCAAGAACAGTTTCCCGTCTCAAATCTCTGTTTTCTGCATTATTCATTCGCTTATTACCCACCAGTCTACCGTTGTTTACAGCGCTGTCGGCCGCTGTCTTTTTCTTTTCTTTTTCTTTTTTTCACTTAAATGACCTCGGACAAGAAAGCCTAATTTCTGCTTTTCAATACTGAAGAAATTTGAACTTTTTAAAATTACAGAATATTGCAGAATATTTTTAAGGTTATCTGCTATAAAAAGCCAGACCAGGAAAATCTCCTTCATGTTTTTCTGTTTTATTCTCAGTTACTTTGACACAAAGGCATCTGCTGTGATGTTCACAATTCTGATGAAGTCTCACATGTATCAGTGCTGATAAATGATCAGAATTATAATATTTCTGACTGTCTGAGGCTAAATTGAATCGAATCAGGACTTGAGAACCGGAATCGAATGGATTATAGAAATCAGTGATGATACCCAGCCCTAGTGAGCAGCCTAGGCCCGACAGAAGTGGATGTAGCTGTGGGTAATAAGAAAAGATGAAAAGAACTATTGATAACTTTTGTGTTAAGTTAAGGCCTGATCCGTCTGAAATTCATAGCCAGCTCTGACACGGTGCCATCAATCTTTGAATGCTGAAAAAACAGCAGTGTATCCAGAAAACACATTATATGCTGCAATAAATGCACTGCCCAAGTGTCCCCTCTCCCCACTGCCTTTCAGCAGCAGGCAGCAGCAAACAGGTCGTCAGAGGAGCCAAGATGATGATTAAGTTTAACATTTTCTACAATATTGACAAAGCACTTTAAGCACGAGTTTGTTAGTTAATAATTTAGAAATGAATATTGTCTGTATGGACTCCCCCCCCCCCCAAAGAAAGTGCACATGTAAAACTGCGGTGTTAAGTGATGTGGTTGAAAAATTTGAGCGCGCCTAACTTTTGTGCCAGTGCTAACTTTTTAAAGTTAGGCGCACCGGTGCGCCCATGTCAAAAAGTTAGTCTAGAGCCCTGTAAGGCGATGAGCAACGTTCAATATAAAATATCCTGACAGGCTGGATGTGCAGCTTCCAATCAGAGTAGTTCATCAGGTATGAAGAAACCACCTCAAGCTTTACGATGCTTTCAGAAACAGTGAGTCAGCCTGCAGGACAAAGGACGGTGTCCAACCTGAAAATCCCGAAAAGGCTAAAAAACCACAACAAAAACCTGAACTGAACTGAATTGTCGTCGTCGTCATCATCATCCATAAAAATTCAATCCAAGAATATGTATTTGTGCTGGACTGGAAGAGTGTTGTGCCTCCCTTGAAACATCTCTGTGGACGGAGCCTGATGTAAATGTGTCTCCCTGACTGTTGTGAGGAGAAAAGCACAGTTTGGACTGGAACCAGCGCGGCGACTCCTCAGGCCGCGATGAGGTCGGAGAGGTTATTTTGTGCATTGTTTTATTTTTCTCGTGTGAGTCTATGATATAAAAGAGCAATAAAAAGTTCCAGCGGTCCGGTGATAAAATGGCAGCGGAGCAGAAGAATAGATTTTCAGCTTGTAACCCGAGGGCCGCTTCATGTAAGAGAGAGACGCCGCTTTTGTTCAGCGGTTCAGCTCAGCTTTTATTCCCAGCTGCAGGGAGATTGGATTTTATATAAAGTCAGACAGCGAGAGAAAATAACCCTGCATACATACATGAACAGGTTATACTGTTTTAGCTTTACTCAAACACAGAACCACATAATTACATCTGTGCACCACAGTGGATAAAATAATAACAAGCTTGTATCTGATATCTGCAATAGCCTCAAACGCGAAGATCGACTGACGACAGCGCCAACAGAAATGAAGCAGGGACGGTTTTTACTGCATGGCTGTGCCCGGGGGGTGGGGGCAAAAACGTGACGGAGAAAGTGCAAACAGCTGACATCTACCCCAGTCGATCCTCAGGGAAGCATCCAAACCTGTCCGGTTCTGTTTCGTTTACTGTCTTTGTAACGTTATCGTGTAAAAACGGGATCGGGATGATTTTTAAAATTCTGCCGGCGTCTCTGTGGTTTTTTTTTTTTTTTTTTTGGAAACAGCGTTTTGTACAAAAACAAACTGCTGTTGGAGTCTGTGTTCTCATCCATTCTCAACACTCAGAAACATCGTTTCAAAGAAAGAGTCGCTCTGCAGGAATACTAAAGACTTTCCTGACAGGAAGTCGGCTCGTTGGCTGAACTTCTCAGCTTCATCGCAGAGCCCCATCGCATGTTTTAAAGACACGTCCTGCTAAAGTTTCATTCGTTGCTGCTGCGGAGTAGTTTTGTTGAATACAGATGATCTGTCTTCTTTGCCCTGCTTCCACGTTTTCCACGCTCAGTTGGGTTTGAACTCAACACAGACTCATGAACCAGGCAGATTTATTACAAATCAGCAGAATCTATATTTTCTGATTTTTTGCTAAAAATCCCAAAATAAAACTTTACCACTGTCTGAAAGGCGATGCCGTTGGATCACAGCAGAGAAATAAGTGGAGGAAAAACAAAGTGAACGATTTTTAAAGGAATCGGTGAGTGTTAGAAAAGTGAACGTATGGAGCTGCTGCACGCACCGACCACAGAACAAAGGCCTCGCTGTGGATTTCCATCAGTTCACAGGAAGCTCGCCCCCACTGTAGACGCGCAGACCAGGGGTGCACAGCTGCATCGTAACTCAGGGTTACATGTTGCTGCCATCAAATTCCAAATGAACTCATATTTTTCTTAAAACAGTTCATTTTCATGCCTTAAAACATTTGTTTGTATTTGATGTATTGGGAATAAAATCTGAGTTTATGGAAGCTGCAAAATCTTTGCATTTGTTTTATTTACATTTTGGATTCTGGGTTTTACTATTGATTTGAGAGTATCCACCAACTATAGACCGATATGATGGAACAGATGAACAGACCTGTAAGACATCTTCAAAATAAATCCTCACCCTTCTGCGTATCGAGCGTTCTGCTCGTGAAGCACGGGATAACTTTAAAGCTTTAACTTCAGCCGCTCGCTGTGTGGACGTACAGAGAAACTGTTGGCATTGGAAACAAACTTTTCAGCTCATTAAATATTCATTTAACTCAAATGTTTTTTATTCTGTTGGGCAGAAACTAAAGTGTGCCGGGTTGTTTCCCACTCTTACCCACAGCGACCACTCCTGAGCGCATGCACAGTCCCCGGTTGACGAACTCGCTGCTCCGATAACTTTTGCCTTCCTGGTATTGGCGGAGTTTTTTGGCCTTGAGCTTTAGCAGACGTCGAGAGCGGTTTCCATACAGTTGATGAATTTTGTTTGAGTCATAACTCGATAAATAAAAGTAAACAGCTGCAGTGACGTTTCCGGTTTTTGTCTCTCACTGCTAAGTGATGAGTTGTTTCTGACACTGAAAGCCTTCGCTTTGTAGAGCCGGTATAACGAACCGACACCTCCCCCGTCAGCCTTAACAAGTGTGTCTGCAGATCCTTCGGGCGGCGGAGGGAGAGACGGCGTGTGATGGTAGAGCTCGTCTCCCCGGAGTGTTCGCCCTTCTGATTAACAGTTTTCTCTCATCTGTCTTTTGCTGGGCTAATTAACTAGATAATTAGCAGACGTGATATACGACACAGTCGATGTAAAAGCATCGTCTGTGTCCGCTGAGCGATGCTTTGAAGATTCACGCCATAAACCGTGGCTGCTGTTTACGCAGTCGCAGACGATTCAGCTCCTTCGAGATGCAAACCCTGCACGGCGAGGCCTGACCAGAACCTCGCAGCATGTATCAGTTCTCAGACAAACAATACAAGATTAGCATAAAGCCATCTTAAAAACAGAACAAGTCGAATTTAAATGAGCGGGGCATTAAAAATGCATGGTGGCGAGACCGGGCAGAAGCAATCAACTCTCTGAGCTGCTTTAACACATCAAACCGCCTGAAAGCTCCAAAAGCAGGGAAATAAAAGCACGGAGAAGCAAAGTTCGCTGTAAACTTTGTTCCAAACACCAAACACACGCTGTGTGTACAGCTAACCGCACACACACTTCTCAGCTTTCAGCAGCAACACAAAGGCTCAGACAGCGACGAACAAAACTGATTTCATCAGAAGACGCGCTCGGGCCGCAGACTGGATCGAAACGGCCAACGTGTCTGGGAAGGTTCTGAGTCGTCCAGGTCATCGCAGTCTAAGGAGCTTGGAAAGAAACGCGTCTGGGGTGTAATTGGCTGTTTTTGACTACTTTTGATTTTACTTCTATATTTCACATTTAACGACTGTTTATCTTGCCTTGTTTGGTATCATTCTTATCAGCACAACCTCAAATATCTGAAATTGGAGTGACTTTTTCATTTTGACGTACTGTATTAGCACAATTGATCTAAATTCAGACAAAAAACTTGAGTAGAAAAAAATAATTTTTACTGTAAAAACCACAAACATGTTTAACAAATCACTTTCATACTGAAATGCAAATAGAAATTGTAAATTAAAAAAAATTATGCACAAGTTTTGCAAACAATGAAGTTATATGATACTATTGACCTAAAAATGCAGCCAAGGCTCAGATGTTTTTAATAGAACCATTTAACTTCCAAACACGCGAAACGTCACAAATCTCTCACGTGTCAAAGATTTGCTCTCGCTCTTTCTTTCGCTCGCTCTCTCTCTCGCCGGTGTCACTCCTGAAACTTCCCCCTCTTCCTAAACAATCAAATGCCACGTTTCCATATCGTTTTTTTGGTCGACATGGTACATTTTTCCACTAATAGGGAGGGAGTGCTTTTTCTTTTTTTCACTTGCAAGCAGAGTATTTGCTAACGCTGTCCTCAGAAAACGCCATTTTTGTCGTTTCCTTCCGCTGTAAACACAGATTTATTCAGAAAAAAACATCATGTATTTTTTATCATAACTCTTTTTTTTACATGGCCTATCGGCACGATTTAAAAACTGGTATATAGTTTGAAGGCTGCACTCTGGGTCGTTGCATCTTGTTACTGTCTTGTCTTAAATTGGTCGTGTTATTTTGACATGCCGGCATGTCTGTCGACCCCAAAGGGTTAAAGCTGTTTCACCTTGTGAAACGTCTTCAAGGAAATGTAGACAACTCAAAGTGAAGTCAACGTGGACGTGCCTTCCACTGCAGTTCTTCCTCACGATCAGCAGGGGGCGGCGACTCAAAGCATGTCAGATTCTATGTAAAAGTCTAGTGGAAGGCTCCCTTTGCCTGCCCCGATTCTCTCTTTGAAGGGAAATGGATATTGGATATATTTGGGATGAGAAAGATCAAGTTAATGATGACAACATGGCATCACTGTAAAGTTGGCGACACTTGCTTGGAGTCATTTAGCGAGGTTTCCCTACTGGCTCCCAGCGACTCTGAAGTACCTGCAGAGCTGTCTGACTGGGTGACAGCGAGTGCACTTTGAAATCAGTGCAGACGGCTTGCTGTTAAGCATCGGTGATTACAACCCTTACAATATTTTTCTGAAAACAGCGAGCGCTCCGAGCACCCGTATTATCGTTTTGTCTGATTCTGCAGATTTGAAGCTTTGGTGCTAATCACCGTCTTCTCTGTTCTCAGTGGTAAAACGTCTTTTAAGGTACCAATTTTATTCATTTCTGGCTCTGACGAGAGTGTAATTTATTCCACTTTAGGTGTCTGTGCCCCCTCTCTCTCTCTCTCTCTCCTCACCTGCTTCCCAGCTCTTCCATTTCCTGTGAAATTGCCCTCGTGCTCGGCGGGGATAAAGGCCCGGGAGCTCGTAACGTCCTCCAGACATTTTATCACATTTTCCTCACTCTTCCCTTCCTCCATCAGTCAGTCTCTCTTCCCTTCGTCCGATCTGACATGTTGGGCTTTCATGAAGGACTTCTATCAGGAAGTCAAAAGAGCCAGGAGACAAAAACAAAGCACATGAAGCAGGTCGTGTGGACCATCAGGCCTTCCTTTAATTCTGTAAGGATGATAACTGTACCCACTGAAGGAATCCTCTTGTACTTCAAGAGGATTCCCTAGCTCCAACTTGCAGCAATAAATTCTGGTAAAAAGACATTCGTGCATTCCACCTTAAGATGATAACCTATCAGTGAGGTTCACTCAGATCTGTTTGACACTCATATTAATGTCATTCAGGGGTGAATGAATTTCAGGATGTTGCAGAAGCATTTGTAGATGTGCTGATTACCTGTTTGTTGTCCACTGTGTGTGTCAGACTCTTTCCTTTGACTTTACTAAATACCTGCATCCTGACACTGTGCAGGAGAAATGAGCGTGCTGTGGACACTGGCGCAGCTGGAGTAATGGCATTGATAAGGGATCATGTTGGTGATGGTCAGCTGTTATAATACATGGATTTTGGGTTTAAACAGCAGACCTCATGCAGTCCACTGCAGTTGGTGTCCCTCACTTCAGCTCGTCATCTAAATTTTCATACAGTTTGTGGAGAGAATCAAAAGCATAAAACATCAAACTGCTTATAAAGTTTTACTTTTGTCTCTACTTTAATCATTCCCTCTTCAGCTCATTCACACTGGTCACTACAGACGTGAACTGGCTGCGTCTGTGGTGATAAATTGGTGTCAGTGAGTCACCTGCAGAGGTTTTCCTCCTGTAAGCGGCTGTGAGCCTCAGGCTAATTCGCTCTGCCTTAAGTTTACAGTCATTAACAAAACCTCCAATGATGAATTTTTCACAACTGGACAATCAATAAAACTGAAAGTCGGAAGCAGATTCCTGCTGTCAACATCATATTTCAGCGTTATAGGGCCCTGGTTTTAGAGATGAAAGTCACTTTCATGTTTTCAGCAGAAAACGGAGGCGCTCTCAGAGCTCCGGTTGTATAAAAGATGACCAGCTGTGTTATCGAATACCAGCTTTCTTTGGTAAAATGTCACAGGTACATAAAATACTTTGACAGGCGAGTTAACGACTCCTATCGAGCATTTTGTGCTAACGTGTAAAAACCACATTACACCAACTCGAGCGAAGACGGGAGGAAACATGGATTATCTCCTTTTGCACAGGTTGTACTCTCTGCACAGACGGTGTGAGCGGGCTGCACACAGGTGGACCAACGCGTGCAAATTAATCTGAGGGGACGCAGAAGTGTTTGCTGATCAGAGCCCCACGGAGGAGAGCGGAGACAAAGATGTAGCGAGCAGCATCTGCTATCCCAACCTGAACTCCATCCCATCCACTCCACGGCCTCGTCGCACGTTACAAACACGGATCTTCTTCAGAGATTGCACGGAGAGCAGCCACCGTGTCACCTCTGGAAACGCTGGTCTGACAACCTAACATGAGGCCATTAGTGGGGTCAGAGAGACCGTTGGTAGCTTTCATCAGTGACGTGAGGCGGCCAGCATCTCCCACACTGTGACTGTCTGTGAAACAAGACGCCTAGTCACTGGAAAGGGAGCAACAGTAAAACACCAATCCAATTCTATGAAACTACTCCCATCATCACAGTTTGATGGGTTCAGTTCAATATCAGAATTAATGTTTCATTTATATATAGTCATCTGTGTACGGCGTCAGCTCACACCAGCACGGCGTTCTGGATCTCTGAAAACAGATTTGGTCTCACCACGTCGAAAGTGTGCGCCATGTTGTTGTTTTTACGGGCTTCGATTGGCCAACAGTTCTTTAGAGTTGGGGTTATATCACCGACTGTTGCTTTGGCACGCTCTTGACATGAGGATGGAAGCAAACTTTGAAGTGGGCGTGGCCTTAGCATGCAGTCTTATGTGTGATTAACTCACTATCAGTCCACAAATAAGGTGCCTCGTGTTGTTTTTTTATGTACTCATTTGAGCAGCTGTCATTTAAATTAATCAATTAATAAATCAACTGATTATCCAGTTGGCCATGCTCCACGTCAGCAGTTTTAGGAGATCCTGGCTGAGTGTCAGTCACTCCACAGAGACTCCTATGTTAAAATGTCCAACTACACAGTTGAAATAAACATGTTTACAGCCTGATAGGAAACAGCCTTAGGGGCGTGGCCTCTTTGACTGACAAGTGGAAGGTGACACAGGCGGCTGTAGCTGCTAGCTTTCTGCTAGCTTCACCTCAGCTAACTGAAGTCCCTGAACTGGACCTCTGGACCGTGTTTGTGCTGCTGGAGCCTTTTTGGCAATCATCTGACCGACCATGGCCTGACGGAGTGCCTGAAACCAACACAGCAGCAGGAAAACACTAACCAGTGGGTATGTCACGATGGCTATCCATGTGGTATGCAAAAATAGGATTTGTGCGGAAGTGCTGACAATAAAATGCATCTTTATTCCGTCTGTGCTGCTTTCCTGAAAGGATTTCACTCCAGAGAAGTTAGAAGAACAACTTCGTGGAACCAGGCACCTCGTGGAGGCTGCTGCTGGTTTGTGTTAAACGCAGATCAACAAAAGGAAAACTTAGAAAGTCAAAGCAGTGTGAGTGCTGTCACTTAGCCGGCTCGCTCTCCTCTGTTTATGGAAAAGAGTAAAATGGCTATGTGGCGAGCAGCGATTGGCCACCACAGCAGTCTGCAGCACTTCAGTTCATTCTCTTATTTTTAGGCTCAACCCGCCGTGCGGTGCACTGAGACTGTGATTACACAGTCTTTCCCCTCTCTGCAGGAGACGCGCTATTCTTCCTCTACTGTTCCTTTTGCATTCCTGTTCTCTGCACCTGCAGGCTCACCTGTGCTTCCTGATGGATTTTGATTATAATCATTGCCCCATTTCAGATGTAGAACGCCTTGAGTGGTGCAGGTTTATTTATATAGCTGCGCCCGCCTGGCTGTGCAGAAGGCACAATGTGCCCCCTGCAGGCGGCAGGTAACAGGAAGGCCGATGACCCCGTCAGTGCCTCGCACGCCCGCTCTCTGCAGACGGTGCAGCTCGCTCCTCTTGTTCGTTTACAGTGAAGCGCTCAATGTGAGATCACGTTTGTCAGCATGAATATTATTTGTGCGCTTGGAGGGACGTTTTCCAAAAGTGCAAAATACAGCCAGGTGTTTTCTGTTTGCCTCGTTGGCTAAAGTAGGAGTGCGTCCTCTTCGTTCCTGCTCTCCGGTCGTCCCGGGACTCCTGCTGTGATTGACACTGTTCTGCTGTGTGGTTTCTGTTATTTTAAAGTGCTATCGAACACTTTATGTAAGTCAAGGAAGCAGCGTCTGTATATTGAACATTCTGCAGTTAATGTTTTCATCAGGAATGCTGTTTGAAATGGCGCTGACTCAAAGCAGCGATGATGCCGTTCTCCGGTCTCTGATTAGCGCTGAATTCCATCAGCTGAGTGAAATCTGAAGACGCTTCTCGAGGAACATTTGAAGTTCCCCTCACAGACGCCGGCGGCCCTGCGTGCTAACGATAGCTCTCCGCTTCAATGACGGGACGGCGCTTCATCCTCTGAGTGAAAAAGCAGCGGCGTCTGCACGCTCACGCGGGCGGGAGCTTCAGTGTTTGCTCAGCTGTCAGTCATTAAGAGCAGGATTGAATATTTTCCAAACCTAATCTCGGACACGCCGTTCCCTCCTCTCCTGGCAGCTTGGCTTCATTTCTGCTCGGAGAAGCTCTGGGCAGCCTGAGCGGGACAATCCATCAGAGTTAAAGCAGCCTCTGTGTTTTTATCATTGTGAAACACACAGCAGTGACATCCTACAACTACGTGATTATCTCATTCATGGAGCAGCATCCTCCAGCTGATGGATGAGTCTTGTTCTGCAGGTTGTTGCTATAAAAATGAAATTCAGACTGATGATAGGAGCCATCAGACAGAAGGTATGTGCAATTTAAGACGACTCAGAATTACTGAAGGAAGCGCGGCTTGTCATAACAGCGCTGACTCGACACTTCAGGCCGCTTTAAGATATAATTGTGAACCTTTGCCGCCAGCTGCCTTCTGACAGGAAACGCTCCCTGCAACGAAGAGTCAGCGCACGCGTAAACCTCAGCAGCTGACGTTACCGGCAGCCTGTCCTTTGTCTCCGTACTGAAAATGTTAATTAAAAAGCTTCACGCCCTTTCCTCATCATCGCTTTAACGATGACAGCCAGCTGCTTCATGTAAAGCGGCGTGTCGTTGCCCCCCGTGTTGATTTGTGTACCTGCGCTTGTAAAGCAGCATATGGTGCATGCTCACAAAATATTCAAACCTGCTTTGTCGGAGCCCGAGGCGACTGTGCATGCAGGGCAGGTGAGCTGATTGTACGTCCCTGTCGGGGCTGCGCGTTCAAAGACACATTTCACCTTTTTACAGCCTCATCTCCACTTTTCAGACCAGGAAACTTGAATATGTTTCTGTGCTGCATTCACGGGACGCTGAATCAGCCCAGCTGGACACACATGGCCGAGCACTGAGCAGGAACCTTTCCCGCAGGTTTTTACATGTGGAAGCGTCAAATTCCATGTACACTTTTCTCTCTGCACACATTTTATTTGGCAACTTCTTTGAAACCAGTAAATGAGAAACATCATCAGCTGCCTCTTCAGACAGTCTCTCATCCGACAGCTGAGCCTCATCTCCACCTCTGGACTCCACCTGCTGCAGTCACAGAACCTGGTGGTGGGAGTGTTGGGACTGTGGGTCACCAAAAATGGGGACATAAACCAGGAATACAGAGAAAAACCCAACAATCATATGACCCCCTATGAGCAAGCACTTTGGCGACAGTGGGAAGGAAAAACTCCTTCCTGCAGAGGAGAAACTAAAGAGGCCTCCTGGGAGGCCCGGCAGTCATCTGCATTCATCAGGAGGGAGGAACCAAGAGGAAGATTATTATTAACGAGAAGAAGTGAGGATGGATAAAATTAAGGAAGTAAGATGGAAATGGAGGAAAAGAAAGTAGAGAGGAAAGAATATAAAATCAGCGAGGAGAGAAGAAAAAGGTGGATATGAGAGGGCGGGAGGGCAGCAACGAAGGTGGAAATGACCTCAAATTTGGAATTGCATTAAAGAAGAGGAAGAAGTGGCATTAGTGATAATGGTGGTTGATACTTTTGCTCCCCTCTGTGGCTTCCATCCCTCTGGAACAGACGCGCTTCTCTCTGCTTTGATGGAGAGCACACGGGGACGGAGCGAGAGGAGGAAGGGAAGCGCTTTCCTTAAGATCGCTTAAACTGCTTGATCAGATCGCAGCGGAGAGAAAACCCACTTCCCCCTCAAACGGCAGTTTCATTTAAATAATTTAAAATCCCCACTGTGTTCAAATATCTTTGCACATTTATATTAACTGCTGACTGGGGAGAAAGGTTCATTATCCTAGCAAAATACATCTTTTTTTTAAAGGCTGGATATCTTAAACTGCTCGGGTCACTTCACAATCACAGCATATATAATATATATGATAATTAAAGCTCGCTGCCACTTTGAGAAGTTTCAAACTTCTTTTAACACATTAACATCTTCACTTTTTTCTTGGTTTTACTCGTAGGCCTCTGCTGGTGCAGCAGAACCACAGAGGGAGGAAGCTGATGGGTCACGATGAGTCAGGTCGCTGATAACATCTGTCTCACTCGTGGATTCCACTTCTTAGATCTTTAACAAAGTTAAAACACTCTGAGAAGCTCTGGGGGGAGCAGCTCGTCACAGCAGTTTATTGAACTTCTACAAAAAGAGCAGAGTCAATAAACAAGAGGAAACAGCAAAGCGACCCCGGGCTGTCAAACATTAAACCAACAAAGTCAGCGAGAGACGACAGAGCGAGGAAGGAGCAGCTCTGCCGGCCCCGCCCCCCTGCTGCCTTTCTTTGGTTCTCAGCATTAAGTGAGAACCATTCAGTCCAGTATGTAACTCATGATTATTCCCATCAACTTACTGACGCGACATTAAGAACAGAGGTGATGATCAGTGAGCAGCAGTTTGTCTTTGTGGATCTCCGTGATGAGAGAGGAACTGTTAGTCTGGCAGAGGAGTAGGTGAGGGTGGTGCACCACATGTATGAGGACAGTGAGACAGTGGGGCTGAAGGTGGAGGTGGGATTACATCACTGATCTGCTCTGAGCTCCTCCTTTGCGGTGGTGATGGACAGGCTGACAGGTGAGGTCAGGCAGCAGTCTCTGTGGATTGTGATGTTTGCAGACGACACTGTGATCTGTTAGATGACGGAGCTGGTGGAGGAGAGCCTGGAGAGGTGGAGGAGTGCTCCGGAGAGGAGGAATAAAAGTCAGAAGAAGCAAGGTAGAATTCATGTGAGAATGAGAGGAAGACAGGTGGACATGGGAGGAGCCGAGGCAGTGAAGGTGGATGAGTTTAAGGGAGGAGGAGCTTTCTGATTGGTCGCCCCTCCCTGAGCCTGGTTCTGTGGGAGTTTTCTTCCTGTTTAAAGGGGGTTTTCCTTCCCACTGTCACCATGCATGCTTATGGACGGTCAAGTGAGTGTTGGGGTCATCTCAAATGCATGTGAAGTGTTTGTGTGGCCGGTGGTCAGGACTGTGGTCAGCTTTGAATGCTTATTTTTGTTTCTCTTGTTTAAATGTCCCACAGTGCAGCTTTCAGCAGACGATCAGAGTCAGTGCAGGGCTGTGAGTCTCAGCGTACTGACCCCTCCCTCTGTTGGCAACAACAGTGAGACTGTAGTCTACCGGAGGACGACAAAGCTAGAGGATCAAAGAAGACATTGAAACTCAGCGGGAGCTTTTTGTTTTAGTTCTGGTTTGGTTTTAGAAGATATTTGTCTTTGGATCATCTCAACACTTCTCATCCTGGTAAAGCCTACCCAGCAGCAGAGTTCAGGCCTCTCGTCTCTCTATTCTGAGGCTCCCGGACATCTTCCTCTCCTCTGGGACTTTTGTGTCTCTTTATTTCACCTGAGAGCTCAGCCCGGTCAGGGTGCTATCTCTATTCTGCCATTCATGTCTGCAGAAGGAGATTAGAGGCACTTTCAGCTGTCGATGCTGCTGCTTTGTCACCGGCTGTAACTTCCCCCGAGGGAGCAGGAGCCCTGCGGGGACTCCTTTCAGCAAATACAGAATTATTAGCCTCAGACGTCCATCCTCACATGTCAGAGGCAACCTGTGCTTACAAAGGATGGACGAGAGCTTTCACCCTCTGCCAGGCTGAAGAGTCACTTAAAGAGATGGAAAACAGATGTGGGGAGAGGCTTCTTTACTGTTACTGATTTTTTTTAAGGAAGAATGTTGGTGTGTGTGTGTGTTTTTGTGGGTGCTTCCATCAATTTTCAGCATAATTATACAAGTTCCTGTGAAAAGGTTAGCAGTGGGATATCAAGCAGTAATCTATGCTACTTAAAAAAATCCCCACATGCAGTTTCTCTGATGCCCACTTGAGGCTCCACACGTGAGTCACCTGTGTTAAACCTCACAGCAGAAGTAAACGACTTAGCCCAAACCTGCTAATGGTGACGAATACGTTTGTAACTCCTCTGCTTAAACTGTTGTTTCCTCACCAGAAGTCAGATTTAATTAGGTTGCACCAGTAATGTTGCCACTATAATGCTAATGGCTAATCATTCGCTTTATTAAATAGTATTGATGTGTAAAAGTGATTATCGGGAACAAAGTGCTAGCAAACGTTCCCCTCTGTAGGTTTAAGTTGTCATCTGTTATAATCCAAACTCTAGCTCTGCATTTTTATAATATTTAATTTAATTTAATTTCTACAAAGTTTTAGCAATCGGGGAAGAAAAATATTCAATTCAGTTTTATTTATACAGCGCACAACAACAACAACAACAGCAACAGCAACAACAGCAACAGCAACAACAGTTGCCTGAAGGCGCTTAATACTGTAAGATAGACGGTACAATAATACATACAGAGAAAAACCCAACAATCATATGACCCCCTATGAGCAAGCACTTTGGCGACAGTGGGAAGGAAAAACTCCCTTTTAACAGGAAGAAACCTCCGGCAGAACCAGGCTCAGGGAGGGGCGGGGCCATCTGATTGATGTGATTGGTTGGGGTGAAAGAAGGAAGACAATTATTGTAACTTGCTTCGTCCAAGACATCCTTTTATAGGTCTCGTCCAGAATGGCCTAGGTTAGTGTTACAGGATTAAACTCAACCAAATTAGTACTTCTTTCCTTTTTTTGTTATTCTTATTGTAGAGAAAACTGTAGAGTGAAAAAAAAACAACAACGTGTAAAGGACCCAAAATGCAGATGGTTTTTGAGGTGAGAGAGCTTTTATTGTGACGATGATGTACAACACAAAAGAAAGGGTGGCGAGAAACAGAACTGAAAACACTCTAAACTGGGAAAACTAAAACTTAAACAACAAAACCAGAACACGAATGAGAGTACCTTGCAGGGAGAATGTCCAGGAAGACGGAGGGGAATAACACAGACGAACCAGCAACGAGGACGGGTGAACACACACTATAAATACACACACCAGTAATCAGGGGATGGGAAACACACCTGGGAGACATAACAGCTGACGAGGCAGGGGAAACGTAAACAGAACACACTGGGCGTTTCTCAATATGCGTACTTGTGCGTACTTGCGTTCTCGTGTACTCGTGATACGTCATCAGTCGGAGACCAAGTACTGTTCCAATTCGAAGTACGCATCAAGCCGAGAACGCGAAAAAGTCCCGGATGTGTTCTCGCTCCGCCCGTTTTATCGAGCATGCATCGGTGTGTACTTGGGACAGCTATATATCCCAGAATGCATTTCGTCCAAAACTCAACAGCGGACTCCCGGCACATCGTTTTCAACCCCCCCCCCACAGCTCGCGGTCTTCTCACTACTCAGGTTAAAGAAACCCCACCAAAGTAAAACAGGAAACACGTACAGGTAATGACACAGACTCAGAGACGCGGACTAAACACAGACCTACTACACTAAGGGGATACACAAGCAGGGAAGACACCAAACAGAGGGAACACAACTAAACCCTAGGAAGCCCAAAACAACAGTCATAATACAAAAACTATCAAAAGTAAAAGTACACAACCAAAAACACCGGGTCACCGACCCAGGACCATGACACCTTCCCTTTGAAATGGTTGTTTCAGCTTTGGAAAGTCAAAGTTCAACTATGACAGCAATTAGAATGAGTCCGTCTGCTATCAGTCACCAACTGAATAGGGTCCAGTCTGCAATTACATGCAATCTGTTTGTGAAGCAACTGTGAAAAAGACAGAACTGCAAGTCTTTTGTTATCAGACATTACCTTTAACTACTCTGCTACAGCACGGAGTTTGTACTTCAGAACCTCAGAGACCTGAATCTGAAATCGCTCCACTGATGGTGACGTAGTTGCTGCAGGATGCCTGTTGTAACGCAAAATGACACAGCTGCTCAGCAACAGGACAGGAGAGGCCGAGTCGAGTCCCCACATCCCAGATCGTTTGGGCTCATCGGTGATAATCGACTCAGATCGATTACAATATGCAGGCAAACTGTCTGCATTTAGACATGATTCAGAAGTTGGTTTTAAACCTCCGCAGATCCATCTGAGAGTCTCACAGTGATTGTTGGCAGACAGGTTTTCCTTGGCTGAGCAGCTGTTAGAACTATTTGCAGTTGGTCACCAGATGTGTAAAAATCAGTGCATCACCAGTAACCACCAAACTTCCCTGATTCTAAAAAGACTGCTGTCCTGTTTTTGTGCCTTGGATAAGTGATTTTTCACAGGATAAACAGATTATGTGGTATCAAAAAAGCCAATAAAAGTTTGAAATGCAGCTCATTTATAGGTGTAGACACTCTGTGCTCGGACGAAATCAGAGATTCAGCGAGTATGAGAAGAGGAGGAGGGACTATGAACGAGGAGGAGAGAAGATGAAAAGGGCAACAAGGGCAAAGTGAAATAAGCTGTAACGTGAGAAGAGACGAGTGAATGGAAAAGCGTGTATTGTGGATGTGAGCGGGAGTCATAACTTCCTTTGAAATATTCATGCTTGTTGGCCGAGGTGCGAACATCTCGCTGTGACATCAAACAGCCGCCGCCAAAAGCGTATTCTTCTGCGAGCGCGTGCTTAGTCACGGTCCCAAAGAACACGCATTTTATACTCACTCCAACCTTTTCTCCATCACCAGCCGGCACACAATGGTCCGATCTTCCATGAATAGTGCATGACATTGTGTCCGTAACCTTTGGAAAGGTGCCGACAGGAATTCAGAGGAGGAAGCAAAAGATGAATTCGCTGCTCTTTCTCGAACAGCGGGACTTCTTCCTTTCAATAACCTCCTTCAGCACAGTCCAATAAAAGGTGTGTATGTCTTCAAGGTAATTATTTCTCTCTTGTTCTCTGAAATTGGGGTTCAGATAAGTTTGGTGTGCGTCTTCGTGCGCGTCTCCACTCGCCCCGTCTTCCACCTTGATTTCACGCCACAGAAGAAAACAACAAAGATAATTTTGTGGGTTGTTTTTCCATCGCCGGCTTTTTCAGACTGCAATTTCATAAAAGTTTTTCACAGGAATTCAGAAAGTAAAACTCATCCAGCTGTGTTCAGTGGAGCGTGGTGGAGAGGCAGAATCACACAGACGCCGTCCATGTTTGTAAATGAAGCAGCTGGGCCGAGCGGTGCCTGATTACCTCAAACTGTGTGCAAAAAGTCAAGTTGAAATTACAATGACTCCAAAAACCAGTTTATTATAGTAATATCTCAGTGCAGTATTTTAAAGTACTGAAACTTTGTAATTTTGCTGCTTTGCAGTGATTTCTGACGGTGTGCTTTGAAAAAAACACAAATATTATTAAAGTGAAATTTTTTGGATGTGTGTAGAGAATTTAAAAAATGTGACGTCTGTCTTTAACTAAAGTGACGCATTAACTGGACTTAAAGCCATTTTCTGCACAACACCCTCCGGGTACCATAGCAGCCCAGCACAATTTAAATATACAGCTCGTACTTCCGTCAGTGGACATCACATCACCGAGGCTGTTTCATCCACAGAGATGTTCGGCTGGACCTTTACTACAGCCGCCTTCAGTGGATGGTTGTGGGTCTGTCGTGTTTGGGTTTTGCATTTAATCACTGAACAGCTGCTCTGCTGGGATCAGGTGACTTTACTTCGAGGACTATCTCATTTCTTTGCTCTAAGAAAGTTTGTTTTGGGTCATTATCTGTTTGCTCTGTGGAAAGTATAACCCACTGGTCTCACTTTGCTTCTATCAGTCACATCATCGGTAAAAACCAGTGACCGGTTCCACTGCCACCTCCACCCTGTCTGACAGATGATGTGGGGTGCCTCGGATCATCATCTGAATTATGCCGGCTCTTTAGTCGTCTCTTTGACCTGGACTTCCTGTTCCTGAGTGTAACCGGTGGCCTGATCCACCTTCCTCCCTGAGAGAGTTCTCGACTTGGTTTGATTTTGTTGTTTCTTCAAGAAACTTAATAAGTCCAATCATTTCTTCTGTCCACGCTCCTTAGAAATCATTTAATTCAGGTGTGCTGACCCAGGGTGAGATCTAAACCTGCAGGACACCGGCCCTCGAGGCCTGGAGTTGGACACCATTGACCTACACAGATCATCCACTTTAGTGATGTTCTGGGGTCTTTCAGGCCTTTGTGTCTCAGTTATTGTGAAAACACTTAAAATAAATACATTATCTTATCATCATGTTTTATTAATTGATTCACAACTATACTGTATTCTTGTGAATAACAGCCTCACCAGCCGCTCCTACCTCAGTGAATAACTCATTATTGTTGCTAACTGGATGTCTTTAAGTTCTTCTTTTTGGATATTGGAGATCATATTTTTAACCAGCATTTAATTTGAGCTTCACATCTGTGAGCTCATCCAGTCTTGTTTCTTTCTTAATAAGAAAAACTCAAAACCTTTGCTTTCAGCGAAGAACTTTGAACACTTTTCTCTTGCTTACATCTTCACATACGCCGTCTCCTTATCTAATGTGTCGATGGTCCACCGTACGGCAGCTCGGCTGCCAGCAGGAACTAGCCTGAAAATGTGGTTCTATTCCTGTCTGCTGCAGTCTGCATGCCAAAGTATCCTTGGGCAAGGCACTGAGCACAGAGTTGCTGAATGCAGTTGGACAGAAAATAGTGAATCATAGACAAAATCACAGCGCAACATAAGAACAAGTCCATTCAAGTTTTCCTTCATGCTTTGACCTGATTTCTGGTTGTAGTTCACAGCAAATGTTGGTACTGAAGTGTGTGTGAGATGATACTAGAACATTTGCCTGACTGCATTTATGGTGGGACGTGTGTCGAGACAACACAGAGCACAGTGACTGTTCAGGGTGTGCCAGCTGCTCTGAGAGGACGTAGGGGCAAACCGATGAATGGAGCTGTTTTGCACTTTTTCATTGGTTAACACGCTCCTTGCTCGGCGAGTGTTGCAGTGCAGCAGACGATCGCTGACGCAGAACCAACGTCGACAAAGCTTCACTAAATCTTTCCCACCAAGAGTCACTTCCAGCTCCCTCCTTATAGAAAGATTTACAAAAACAGGCAGCGTTGTTTTTAACTGCGGGGGCTCCGGTAATGTCGTTTTCACTGCTGCACTTTATTGAATTGATTCCTTGCAAAGTATCCTATTTGTGATTATTACAGCATTGCATCCGTGTGGGAGCGATAGTAGTTACTGGACCAAGAAATCGACTCCACTTGAGCTGGCGGCCTCTTCCTTTGTCAGGTCCGGTACTGTCCGGATCGATAGAGCACTCTGCGCTGTAATTTTTTTTTAAGTGCTTCCCATTTTCACTCTATCTGTGCCTCGACTCTTTCAGGGGTTACTTTCTGAGCTGAAAAAGCTTTACGCGCCTGACATATTTCTCAAAATTAAATGTCTCCTTGGTAATTCTTGTAAGAATCGCAGTGATTGATTAAACCTGCAGATCATTTATTAAAACTGCTGATGTGCACTGTCCTCAACAGTTTTTCTTTCAGGCAGACTTCCCCAAAACTTTAGAGCAATACACTCTGTGTCAGTTCCCTCCGAAATCCTTAAAAATCAATCTATAAGTCGGTTTATGGCCCGTCAGAACTCGTCTGTGAGACGTGTCCGACCACGCAGGAAATCAAAAGGGTTTAAAGTTGTTCCGAACAGCCTCACTTGAAGATGGAGTGGAAATCCGTCCGTCATTGAGAGCGGGGAGCCGTGATATTGTTCAAACGTGATTTTCAGACACTCTCTAGTCATTGCATTGTTCACACGAAGAGTTGAGCTCTGTTCTTTGCACAGCTCACCGGTTGCAGATTGAAGAGAGTGTCGGTTTCAGAAAGTGCCAGAAATCTTTGGAGACAGATCCCCCAGTCCAACATGAGAGAGGTGTTGGGGGGGTGAGTCTACTTCCTGGCTGAGGTTTTATCCTGACCTTTCTGTCTGCTCTTTGAAATGACATTAAATATCCTTGATATCACTCGGCCCTCCTCCCCGTCTGATACCATCAGGCCGGAGTGTTGAAAGTGGAAATTGAAACCTGCAGTAAAGCGGCAGCTCCCAGCAGCGCCGCCGGCGAGGCTGCAGGGTGTGCAGACTTGATGGCACGGAGCGAACGATTCAATTATCTGATATTATTATCGGTGCCGATGCCCGTATCTGACTTCAGAGTCAGACGCTGTGAGTTTTCTGCCTGTATTCAGACTGACTGAAGGTGTGACGCCGTGTGTGAGTGACGTGTTAATCTGGAATGTGCTGAGGCGGTTGGATGGATATATCAGCTGCTGTCGAGACATTTATATCAAAAGGTATTTTCAGCCTTTTTTTGCTGTTTTCTTTTTCTAATTTAATTTTTTTTTATTTGGCCAATTTGAAATCATGCAGATAATGAACTGCTACAAAGCACCAGAAGGTGGAGCCGCTTTCTTCTCTAGTGTGGTCAGAGCGGAGAGCTGCTGATCCACACTCATCATGCAGGTGTTCATTCATTTTATCACTGCAAGCTGCGCTGACTTTAGGATAAAATAATTAGGAGGCAAAAACAGAAGCGATGTGTTTCTGTTCTCCAGCGTCCTGTAACTGATAGCTGCGCTCGGGCTCGGGTGGTGTCCCTGTACTGGGTCATAATTGGGTATTTACAAGTACTGATGGTATGAGTTCATTTTTCCTGCTCTGCTTTCGACTGAGCCCATTGTGTTTTGGTCCAGTCACTGCTGTACTGTAATGTTAACTTGAACTCCAATCTAACATTTTCTTCCATTTGAGTTCAGCTTATTCTTTTTGATCAACTTCAGCTATTTTGAATATGAAGTACCTGCTTTTTAAAAATGACAGTACGTATAATTGAAACTGGACACACAGGTCTGTGTTCTCAGCGAGTGACATCAAGAATCTGTAGAAGATTCATTTTCTCTGCTAAATTTCTACCAATGAGCTAAAAATATAAATGCATGTAAATAAACCAGCTGGTTATCTGGAACTGAGGCACTTCGGACTATCCTGTTCATGCAGTGTTGTGGAAACACTTTGGGGAAGGACTGTTTCTGTTGTAGTGTGATCGCCGCCCCGCTGCACAAGCCAAGCTCCATGAACGCGTGTTGGATAGGTTTGGTCATGTAGGAAGTCTTCCCAGAAGATGCTCATAGCTCCAAGTCCATATTAATGCCTGTGGGACTGCAATGACAAAAGCTCCTGTAGGTGTCAGAGTCAGTTAAAGGAATGAATGAGACCCTTTAAACACCAGGACAAATACTGTGTGCTTCGGTGGTTTAACAGTGCGCGTACACCTGCTGCTTCTTGTTTAGGAGAAAACTCCAGAGGGAAGCTTTTAATTTGAAGTTCAGGATTAAATGTAAATCAGTCTTTGTTATGGTTCTAACTTTGTGCGTTGCTATTGGTTAGAAACGTCCGTGACTGAAGTTGCCGTTACTTTAACTGCAGCTCTTTCTTCCTCTCTGTGTTCAAACCATCATCTTCAGCCCAGAGGGGATTTTGTTTGGCTGCGTTCGCTACGGTGCCCTGTGGTTTTCAGGGGTCAGCAGCTTCCCTCACACCTTTGTGTTTATTTTCTCACCTGGAACAAAGAACACGCAGCACTCAGGTGAACACAAAGTCTGAACATGGAGCTTGTTTCTGCTCCTCTCTTTGCTGTCTCTCTCTGGGCACCTTCCTTCCAGCTCTCTAAATTGCATGCCTCCTCTGCTGAATGGCAGAGCTATCATTTGTTGTTATTCTCTGCTGGAAATTGCCTCCATGTTGATTTCAGAATAGCTCGCTCACAGCGCTCTTTCCCGCTGGGATGTAGTGGACGTGAAAACGACCCGTCGCTGACTTGGAGTCCCACTCAAGTGCCAGCCACCGTATGCCCGCCCTCCGTTGCACACGTTAATTACATGTTTGGTTCTGGTGATTTGTTTCAAGTCATCACGGCGATCGACTGTGTCTGATTTACTTGAGCTCGCGGTTCTACCTTTATGACCATTGAAACAGCCTCTCGTGGCTTCAGTGTTCTCAGCCGATGTTTGACTTCTTCAGGAGATCAGTCCTTCATCACTAAATGTGAGCTTGAAAATAGAATTTTCGGCACACTCCTCTTTGAGGCCGTTTGACATCGAGAGTCAGGTCCTCTAATATCCTCCAATCACAGGGCTTTGGGGCACTTACCTTCAGTAGTGATGTTGACCTCAAACACTTAAACATCTCCCATATCTAAGACACATTCATTCACTTTTTCTTCCTCGAACACGTGTCGTTTATCTAACCCTAGATACTCAATATTCCTGCACATTTACTCATGTCCAACCTTAACTGCTCAGCCTAAATAACCTGGACTTAGATCAAGTTTAAAATGATAGATCTCAAAGAACCTGATAGTTAGACATCTGAAATCCCCCAGTGCATAATGTAGAGACTAGAAGACTTTTATCACCTTAATCCTGTGATGAGTCAGATCTTAAGAGTTCAGTTCAGTTTGAGTAGGTCTGAACTCGACTCGCCTGCACATGTTCCAAGTGTATCAGACTCCTCGAAGCCAGTTGAGACGTTGCAGTTACCTTCAGCCTCATGCTGGGATGAGTTTAGTTAGAGCACCCCAGAGGAGGTGCTTACTTTTTCTGTTCCTGAAAGAAGTCCTGCAGAGAACGTATCTGCACCTGGAACGTGTTTAAAGATGAAGGCAACACAGAAGTGTTTAAGGTTGGCTCTGGTTCAGGAAACCTGCGGACATGAGCGAGCTGGAAGAACAGACTCTTACTCACAGGTCGGCTTCGTGTTCACACAGAGAGAGAAAATCTCATCGTTGGTTCTCAGTATGGACCACGGCGCAGCGCCTCTATCCTCTGTTGCCATGGTTACGGCAAGCATCACCACAGTGACCTTAATCACATTCCTGGTGAAGTAAATGAAAATCCTCTCTGCCTCTTCTCTACCTTCCCTTTTGCTCTCGTCCTGTGGCCGTCCTCTGCTCGTCCTGTTCTCCGTCACAGCTGCCCTCCTGCTCGTTCTTCCCTCTTTTATAACCTCCTATTTTCTTTTCCTCTCCATCATTTCTACACAAATCGGCCTTCACCGTAAAGCTCGCACGGCTGCCCTCTATTGACTTTTCTGACTCTTTCACGTATTTTAATCTGTCTGCTTTTTAAATGGAATAAATATTTAGATATTATCGAGAATAGAAATATTTTACTGCTATTATTTGTTGCTATTTTATAATCGTCATTACCATTTCATGTGATGTTGCATTCAGATGCATTCAGATGTTCAAATATATTGGTATTATATTAGTTTTTATTACAGGTTCAGTTATAATTTATATTACAGGGGTTATCATAATCAAATATTAACAGGTTTATTACAGGTTGTTCTAAAATTTAAAGGTTTTCGAATGTTTTATATTCTTACATATAGTCTTCCGTGGGTGAGAAAACTGAGTTGCAGGCTGACAGGAAGCGGCGTGCTTTTTGCAAAAGTGAAACCAAAACCAGAGTCTGGGTTTGTATAATGAGTTTATACATTTTACATAGAAGTTAAGATCATCACAACACAGGATGGCCTTAGCCTGGTTGCCTACGTGAGGTCAACTAAGGTGCAGAGAGCAGATGCACACTCTGTGCACGCAAGCAGAGACAGACACATACACACACACTGTTGGGGTGTAGGTGAAAGTTGACTGATGAAGCAGTAGATGCACGATCACGAGCTGAGCTGGCTTACGGAAACCACCGGGAGAAGATGGAAGCCAGTGTACTTTTAATTGTGCCTTAAGTTGTCAAATAGAACATTTGTGGTTTTGAAGCTGATGTATGTGATGACGCAATGAGGGGGCGTCACTAAATATACTCTGATGCATATAAAACTGTATTTTGATGTTAGGAGGATGAGATTGTGGGGCTGTCTGCTTACAGAGTCCGCTCATTCTCCCACGCGTGTCATTTCATTAAAATCATCGTCTTTACCCTTTGGACCAGTGTGGTTACTTGCATTCCTCCTGTGTTTCCTTCCTATATTTTTGAACCTTAACATTTGGGGGCTTAGGTCCGAGGGGGAAGTGAGACAGGACGGAGAAAGGTCCGAGGCGTCAGGCGCTCAGGCATTGGTCAGTGGTCAAAGTGGTGACAAGCCGGCATATAACAAAAGGTAGGCACCACCTGTTGATCTTATGAACCAAAGTGTGTCAAATTGGGCTGTGTAAATTGAAAGTCTACTCACTGAAACTACTGGTAGATGTCTGCTTTGATTTTGGTGAAAAGTTGAAGGTTGAAGTAATGATAATGATAAGGAAGTATAAGTGACAGTACTGAGTAATGAGAATAAAGGAATGAAAAGAGAATTAAAGCAGTTGGACTGCAGTGAACTTTAGAATGATAGGGAATTTGGTTATCGTGTGGGTTCAAGTCCCATTGGTTATGCAACCCTTAAGAACTTTCTCGGAGGTGACGCTCCCTGCTGGATAGAGAAATCTATCCTTCACCTAGCGATGACTAGGGATAGTTTCGGGCAACATCCGAAGAGGACTGGGAATCTCTAAAACTGTTGAGGGTTGTCCTCAATCTTAATCCTGTGTTGGGTGTAGATTGTTGTTTCAAATTATTCTAAATTTGTCTAGGGCGACAGCGGCGTCTGTTAAGAAGCGCATAGCCCGGACGTTGCGATCCCTCCTCGATGCGGACAGCATTGTTGACCTACCGGCCAGTAGGGTTAGCTTCGGTTTGGCTTGACCGTGGGGTACAGGGCATCCTGAGATAAGCTAGGGGTTCAAGTCCCCTATTCTTGCGCTTTTGGCTACCGGTAAATTAAGTTAGGGCT